>NW_026601543.1:25727-45741 GCF_029448725.1 Salvelinus fontinalis
ATATAGAAGTAGGACTAGTCTACCTGGTTACACATATAGAAGTAGGACTAGTCTACCTGGTTACACATATAGAAGTAGGACTAGTCTACCTGGTTACACATATAGAAGTAGGACTAGTCTACCTGGTTACACATATAGAAGTAGGACTAGTCTACCTGGTTACACATATAGAAGTAGGACTAGTCTACCTGGTTACACATATAGAAGTAGGACTAATCTACCTGTCCCGAGCACTAATGTAGATCTATAAATGTGCCCATTTGGGGATGTCTGACAGTATTTCTGATTGTCTTAACGCTGCACCACTAATGAGTTGTGGAGCTTCTCAAAGCACATTTTTTTCTCACCTCAAACAGCAAGTAAACAAAGTCTAATCAAAATCAATTGCAAATGAGAATAACTCCTCAAAATATTTTCAGCTCTCGCCCTTTCGATAACCACTCGGCACAAAAGGGAAAAACGTAATGCGCTGATCCAGTGGAAATGTTATAAAATACCTGATTACTTCTTATCACTTTCACAAATAGCCTACAGCTGTGTCGGTCAAGAACTCACAGGCACGGGAAACTGAGGGCCCAGAATATTTTATACAATGTTTCAAGTTCGTTATGGACAGGCCATGTGATTTATAGGACAGTTATTTGCAATATTTTTATTTGTTGGCTTTATGTAGGCTATTTTTTACATAGGTGGCAATGGCAATAAAAGTTACTTTTAGATTTGTATACTTTTCATTTAGATAGAATGTAGATTAATCACAGACAATGTTTGAGATACTATTATAAATTAAATGAAACTGTTCCAGTAAAATGAACATATGAAAATCATAACTGTCAACAGATCAGTAGAAATGGTAAGATACATTTGCACTCCAAATGTAGGTTGCTGACTGCTTGTGTAGCCGATTACCAGCAACGTCAGAATGTATGAAGGACAGCAAGAGGAGGTGGTTCAGGAAGAGTTTCTTCTCTTCTGGTTGGGCTGTATTGATGTAATGGCATGAAAATAAATGCTGAATATTATACAATGATTTATCAACAGCTCTAACAATTTGACCCTACAGGAAATCTACACTGGCAATTCTAGAATATACTATATAGCCTAGAAACCTGTTAAACTATCATTATGACATCATGGATGAATTCTAGAATATACTATATAGCCTAGAAACCTGGTTAAACTATCATTATGACATCATGGATGAATTCTGGAATATACTATATATCCTAGAAACCTGGTTAAACTATCATTATGACATCATGGATGAATTCTAGAATATACTATATATCCTAGAAACCTGGTTAAACTATCATTATGACATCATGGATGGCCAGTCCTTGTATTCATAGTGTAGTGAATTCAGGGGGTTGCCCTGAGCTGAACTCAAACCTGGGTCCAGCGACCGTCAAGCCAACACCTTATAACTGTTATGCCAAGATGTCTGAACTTCTTGACGAGGTCCCTAGGTTTTGGGTTACGGTTGATACAATAGCTTTCTCTATGAATTTGAGAGTGGTTACATTTCTCCAGCCCCCATCCCTCAGCTGTTTACCAAACCAAGTCTCTGGGCAGCCCTTTTGTTGCTGTTTAAATACTAGGTTGTCCCTTTAAAAAAGCCACACAAGAATCAATCAACCAATAACAAAGCTGTAATTCCACCACTGTTTTGCTAATAAGATGATGGATGGGGGTGGAGAAATGTAACTACTTGCAAATTCAAAGACAGACCTATGGATGCAAGGACTGACCATCCATGATATCAACATTATAGTGTTAACCATCTTGATGCTATAAAGTGTTGATTTACATTGTTTCTAAACATTGGAGTAAAAAAAGCTTATTTGGGGTTCTGAAGGGGTAAAAACAGTTGAACTAAGCTCATGAGGCATGTGTTATATTCTTCAAGAATCAATGGCTATAAATAAATAATTTAAAAATCAAAATATCGATGTGGTATTTGCAGATTTCCCCTTTAACACCACACATCCTTCCAGTTCTCTGCTGCCAGTGACTGGAACGAATTTCAAAAATAGCTGAAGCTGGAGACTTATATTTCCCTCACCACCTTTAAACATCAGCTATCTGAGCAGCTAACCGATCGCTGCAGCTGTACATGTACTTTTCTGCTCTTTTGCACACCAGTATCTCTACTTGCACATCATCATCTGCTCATTTATCACTCCAGTGTTAATCTGCTAAATTGTAATTCTTCGCTACTATGGACTATTCATTGCCTACCTCCTCATGCCTTTTGCACACACTATATATAGACTTTCTTTTTTTCTACTGTGTCATTGACTTGCTTATTGTGTTATTGGCTTGTTTATTGTTTATTCCATGTCATTCCATGTGTAACTCTATGTTGTTGTCTGTGTCACACTGCTTTGCTTTATCTTGGCCAGGTCGCAGTTGTAAATGAGAACTTGTTCTCAACTGGCCTACCTAGTTAAACTATCATTATGACATCATGGCCTACCTGGTTAAACTATTATTATGACATCATGGCCACCTAGTTAAACTATCATTATGACTTCATGGCCACCTGGTTAAACTATCATTATGACATCATAGCCACCTGGTCAAACTATTATTATGACATCATGGCCACCTGGTTAAACTATCATTATGACATCATAGCCACCTGGTTAAACTATCATTATGACATCATAGCCACCTGGTTAAATAAAGGTGAAATAAAAAAATAAAACATCAGTTCAACAACTGCAGAGTTTGTGTCTCTGTTTTTAAGACGGTACTTACTTGTGTTAACCAGGGCCCGTTCATCGTTAGAACCATTGTTAAGATGCGTTTGGGAAACCAAGTCCAGAAATCCAGTTTCCTCCTCTTCTTCCACCTCCTTTTTCAATGAGACAGTCATCTCCCCCTCCTCCTCTTTCACTCCATAAACTGCATCCTCCTCTTTCTCCTCTTCTTTTACTGTAACATCTTCCTTCTCTTTCAATCTGAACGCGTCTTCCTCTTCTTTCACTGAAACGTCTTTATCTTCTTCTTTCACTGTAACAGCCTCACCCTCTACTTCTTGTTTTACTGTGATATCCTTCTCTTCATTCTCCTCTTTGACGAGAGCTTCTTTCTCCGTCCAGCAGTCCTTCTCTTCATTAACAAGAGAGTAGCTTAGTGACCTCATGGTTGGAGATGTTAGCTAGCTAGGCTAATGCTAACTTAACCAGCCCGCTAGATGAATAAAAACAATACCGTAAATATGAAATTAAAACGGATAACTAACTAGGCGACAGAAGTGGTTTTAAAATACAGTGGCAAATATACACTAAAGCGTCTAAAGAGCTTTATTGGTTCGTCTATTTTGTCCAGCAAGCTACAGAGGTGGCTGACTGTCTGTTGCTGCTGTTGAAAGAAGCGTTCCGTCCACTAGATTATACGTCACAGTAGCAGAATTGCCTTAAAATCGCAGCCCGCCATTTGCTGACTGGAGTGGGCAACGCAGTTGAGTAAAATGTAAATGTAAATTTCAGACAAAAAATTAAAGGGTAGGATTCAGGGAATTAGCTAGTCCTAAAATATGAATTAGCCCCCCTAAATAGATCAATATCAGTCAATATATTTTTTCTGTGACTTCTTATTTCGTCAACCGTTCCATCGCATCTTAAACATCTTACCGGGCCGGCACTAGGACCGGGGGAGGCTGCTGCTGCGCTAGTGACTGTTAGACTTTCTTCAGCAAAGATGGCGGACAGAAATACTAGGAGAGAGGGGTAACCCTACACAGACCTGAACTGAATCAAAGATGGCGAACAGAAATACTAGGAGAGAGGGGTACCCCTACACAGAACTGAACTGAATCAAAGATGGCGAACAGGAATACTAGGAGAGAGGGGTACCCCTACACAGAACTGAACTGAATCAAAGATGGCGAACAGAAATACTAGGAGAGAGGGGTACGCCTAAACAGAACTGAATCAAAGATGGCGGACAGAACTACTAGAAGAGAGGGGTACCCCTACACAGAACTGAAGTGGATCAAAGATGGCGGACAGAAATACTAGGATGGAAGCAAATGTAAGGGATTATAACGTCATAACGAATCATGCAAAAAACATGTACAGTTGATAGGAATGTTAGTTCATGTAGAGACAAACGATTATGCATTTTTTTTTATCATAAAGTTAATTCATGAAAATCGCGATTTAGCCAGCTAGCTGACTAGCTAACATTAGCCAGCTAGCTGACCCAGCTAACATTAGCCAGCTAGCTGACTAGCTTTATGGGTGTTGTGACATGAGAATGAAATTGTAATTCTGGTTGTTTTAGGGACTCCTGAAACAACCAGCAAACCAGGCGGTTGATTTGTGAAACAGTGGATGTATAGAATCTAGCTAGCTGAAGAATTTACTGCAAATTGAATGTACAATTTTGTAAGCTTGCCTTACTGATATTTGCCATGCAGATAGATGAAATCACGTAGCTAGCTATGTTCTTGCTTATTGTGCAGTGGATGATTAAAATTCCTCTATGCCCATGGATGTGTAGCTAGCTATCTAGCCGATCTGTGTATGCAACCAAACGTTTGGTATACAAATTAGTTAAGAACCTAGCTATGAACCTCAGCTATCATAGCCAGTTGTATCAACTTCAAAACAGCCTGAATGACATTAATGAAGCCTATGGATTGAGTAGAATATAATATCATGTTGTGCCAAGGATGCAAGTCGTATATACATGTAGTTATTACCATGCATGAGATCCCCACATTGTAGCCTGTACATTTAATATATTCACTGATCATGTACTGTACCTTGGCAAATAAAGGTGCAGTTTAAGAATGAATGTCTTTGAGATGATTTTTCAGTCATATCCAATACCAGGAGTATCAAATTCCAGTTTTTGAATGATGCTGTGTCTGCATGTATGTATTACAATTATACACTTCAACAGTGTTTACCAATCTTGGTCCTGGGACATCAATGGTTACACATTGTAACTAATAGACTAGAAACAGGATTTAACTAGTTAATTCATATATACAGAAATATAATGTTAAAAAACAGAACACTACACTCCCTATGCATCATGTAAATACTCCAACACCGGTTCATCTCAACATCTAATGCCCTTCATCTGCATTGATCTGATAAACACAGGATAGGTGGAGTATTTCATCACATTACACTTCATTTCAACCAGTAGAGAATGTGAAACGCTTTATTGAAAAGCTCATTATCCAAGTGTTATAAATACAAGTTCAATCTGTCCTTCAATGCACATCTGTTGTGAATTATAAAAACAGAGGAAGAAAGAGGAGGTGGAGAGAGAGGTGTAAAAGACAGAAAGGGAAAGAGGTAAGCACATAGGAGCAGGGAAGGCAGCACATGATTAATGAATCACAGTGCTACCTAAATATTCTCTCAGTTCATCACAATTACATAATAGTGTCTCTAGTCGTCCCACAGGTTATCTTAAAAGCAGGTGAGGTGGCGATGATGGGACTGGGGGTTGGCATCCTCTAACATCTAAACATATCTGCAGATGAGAGACAGATGGAGAGAGAGAGCATGTTTAAGCCTTGTGTTTTTATTCTGACATTGTTAGTCATCGATCAGGAGGTGAAATGCAAAACTCACCTGGGATCATTCACTCTGGGAATACTGCATCTATCTGTATGTCAATGTAAAGCATCTCTTTAATAATACTTCCTGTATAATATAAACTGACCTGGGATCATTAACTCAGGGACTACTGCATCTATCTGTATTTCAATGTAAAGCATCTCTTTAATAATACTTCCTGTATAATATAAACTGACCTGGGATCATTAACTCTGGGACTACTGCATCTATCTGTATTTCAATGTAAAGCATCTCTTTAATAATACTTCCTGTTGACCTGACCAAGTGACCTCTCACCTCTGACCATGCTGTGCCCTCTATGTAGCCAGTTCAGATGCAGGAGGGGTTCACCGACACAGCTGATATAACCTAGAGGATTTAGGGAGAAGGGGAGAGAGGGATGAAGTGAAGGAGAGAGACTGTTATTGAGAAAATAAGGTAGTTAAAGCCACAGTGTTCAACAGGAATCTGTGTGTGGCTTCACCTGGTGTCCACACCACACTAAGTGGCTGCAGAGTACTTTATGCTGAAAAACATGAACGGACACACAAGGACAAACAATATAGTGTAGTTATAGAAATAATGAAGTGTCTTACTATTCTCCATGGTTGGCCCTCTTGCCTATTCTTTGAAGGTGGAAGGAGCCACAGTTATACACCTGAGCCTGTTTACTGCACAACACAATCCATCAATCAGATTGATACATGAGTGTCTAATTGTTCTACATTTTTTCAATATTAGTGATTTAAAATAGCCTGTTTTGTTTTTGCACAGACATCACACCCTTACCTAAACAGCACCCTCATCGGAGAAGTAGAAATCAAAGGGAGAGACACTAGGAATTGAATAACTGCAGTTGACATAGCTAAGTAAATGGAAGAATACTCTCATTGCAATGTGAATGGCTCTTAAAAGAGCCTTTGGTTGAGCATAGTGTAGTCTATGGTGTTGCCAGGGAACAGTACCCTCTTAAAATAGCCTTTGGTTGTGCATAGTGTAGTCTATGGTGTTGCCAGGGAACAGCACCCTCTTTGAAGAAGTAGGAAGGAGGTGAAGATCTCCTGCACACGGATTGCCTCTCTTGCTGCGTTGTTGGACCCCATCCTTGAAACATCCTGCAGAGCAGCAGACTCCTCCTCTGGGACACGGCGGCGAGCTGCAGATCGCCCCCTGGTCCTCGTGTATTCTGACCTGGGCTGGAGCAGACTGGGAGACTGGTATTCTGACCTGGGCTGGAGCACACTGTGTTGGAGCAGACTGGGAGACTGGTATTCTGACCTGGGCTGGAGCACACTGTGTTGGAGCAGACTGGTATTCTGACCTGGGCTGGAGCAGACTGGGAGACTGGTATTCTGACCTGGGCTGGAGCAGACTGGTAGGCTGGTGCAGTGTCATCAGGCTGTGTGGTGGAGACCATCCTGTTCTCGGGTTCTGCTTTTGTTATGCCAACCACCAGGTCATTATTACCACCAGGTCATTAGAACCACCAGGTCATTAGAACCACCAGGTCATTA
Organism: Salvelinus fontinalis; assembly: GCF_029448725.1. NCBI lineage: Eukaryota > Metazoa > Chordata > Actinopteri > Salmoniformes > Salmonidae > Salvelinus > Salvelinus fontinalis. The sequence goes on from NW_026601543.1 coordinate 32,827, forward strand.
GAACCACCAGGTCATTAGAACCACCAGGTCATTATTATCACCAGGTCATTAGAACCACCAGGTCATTAGAACCACCAGGTCATTAGAACCACCAGGTCATTAGAACCACCAGGTCATTTTTACCACCAGGTCATTAGAACCACCAGGTCAGGGAGAAAAGACTCACCTTGTCGCTCAGGTAGGGTATCAGCCTGAGCTATTTAAAAACACGTTTTCAACATTTCAAGATAGCAGTTAGTTTAGTTTGATGTAAATAAAGATAGCTGAGAAGTGGGACTCTGTCATTGTTTCTGACAAGATCTCTCATTGATCTCGGGTTCAGCCACCAGGGGGCACCAAACCTCTTTGAAAAGTTCATGTGAATAGTTACCACTTCTCAGGAGATGATAGACTTAGCCTTTCAATTGTTCTGTAATGATGGGATGGCTATTGAACAGAACTTTAAAACCTGGTTTTCTTGTATGTACCAGTTCATGAAATCACACATTTGACATTTATGCTCACTGAGTCTGTCTCTCCCTTTTCAATCCCTCTCTCCGCCTCTCTCCCTTTTCACTCCCTCTCTCCGCCTCTCTCCCTTTTCACTCCCTCTCTTCGCCTCTCTCCCTTTTCACTCCCTCTCTCCGCCTCTCTCCCTTTTCACTCCCCCTCTCCGCCTCTCTCCCTTTTCACTCCCTCTCTCCGCCTCTCTGTCAAAGCTTTCCTTAAGTTTGGGTCAGTCACAGTGGTCAGGTATTCTGCCCTTTCTCTGCCTCTCTCCCTTTTCACTCCCCTCTCTCCCTTTTCACTCCCCTCTCTCCCTTTTCACTCCCCTCTCTCCCTTTTCACTCCCTCTCTCTGCCTCTCTCCCTTTTCGCTCCCTCTCTCCGCCTCTCTCCCTTTTCGCTCCCTCTCTCCGCCTCTCTCCCTTTTCACTCTCTCTCTCCGCCTCTCTCCCTTTTCACTCCCCCTCTCCGCCTCTCTCCCTTTTCACTCCCTCCCTCTCCGCCTCTCTCCCTTTTCACTCCCTCCCTCTCCGCCTCTCTCCCTTTTCACTCCCCCTCTCCGCCTCTCTCCCTTTTCACTCCCCCTCTCCGCCTCTCTCCCTTTTCACTCCCTCCCTCTCCGTCTTTGTGTTATTGTCGCAAATCAACTGCTTTATACTTATAAAACACTTCAACCAGTAAAATGCTCTTTAGCTAGCTTTGCCATCAGCCTGAAACTGAGGGTTTGTACATTAAGTGTTTAACAAATTGGCCCATAACTTCCCCTAACAACAACATAGACCTACTGTAGGACCCATAACTTCACCTAACAACAACATAGACCTACTGTAGGACCCATAACTTCACCTAACAACAACATAGACCTACTGTAGGACCCATAACACAGACCTAGGACTATAAATCATTTAATATTTCAAGTGAAACATGGAAACTAAAATGGCTTTGTCATGACATTTCATAACCAGATCATTTTGTAATAATCCCACTAGGCTACTCTGTAATGTGTTTTCATTCTAAATGTCCTAAATAAAGGAAAATAGCTCTGTGTGTTGTACAATAGCCTATCCATCAAGGAACAGTTCTCTACACATTATGAGCTAAGTATCTCTGTGTCCAAACAGACTAACGGGACCCTACAGTAAATCAAGCAGACAATAACACATTATAAACATCAATTTGTTAGGGATGTTGGATCCAACGTGGAGCACGGCATAACTGTCTTTACCAGAGTAATGAATGAAGAAGCACTTTGGTTGTTGTTGCATGTCGTTATGTTTGTCATTTTTTAGATATTTTTATTTTTAACTTTATTTAACTAAGTTAGTTAAGAACAAATTATTTTTTTCAATGACGGCCTAGGAACCGTGAAGGACTGCCTTGTTCAGGGGCAGAACGACAGATTTTTACGATCTTGCAACCTTTCGGTTACTAGTCCAACGCTCTAACCACTAGGCTACCTGCTGCCCCGATTTGACTGGCATTCAAAAAATTATTTCCTGGATCAGCTGATGATAGTTGAACATGTAACTGTAACCAAACAGCTACAGTATTAAGATTTATGTGTAATTATTGAAGAACCGCGTTAATGACAGTATTGATTTGGGTGTTGTCAATTAAGTTAAGGTGACTCTCGGTTAGAACCATTGGATTTAGCAAACTCTGAAATGATTTAGGATTTCTGTGCCCATGAAAACTGTTTTCTCAGCGTAACATAAGGAGACACTAAATGTTACGTAGGTAGAGTGTATTTCAGAGATCTGAATACAAAAAAACTGTACTAACAGGACAATAACCTAAACCACAAGGCCAAATCTACACTGGAGGAGCTTACCAAGATGACATTGAATGTTCCTGAGTGGCCTAGTTACAGTTTGGACTTAAATCGTCTTTAATATCTATGGAAAGACTTGAAAATGGCTTTCTAGCAATGATCAACAACCAACTTGACAGAACAGGAAGGATTTTAAAAATAATAATTAATATTCACATGGAGATCTGTCTCCTATTGGTTGACATCACAACTTCCCATCAAGACAACTCATTGAAGGCCTTACTATGACATCACTCACTCCTTCTGGTTTGCAGTTGTCTAAAAAAACACTATTTTGCTCAAAACATTTATTTGTTTCCCATTAGTGTGTTTGTACTTTACTGTATTTATATATCACTTTCAACAGGAAAAGTTTTTTTTAAATCACTGGAGGACGTCATGAACAATTCTGACAGTACAAAAACATATTCAAGTGTAGAATGCCCTTTTAAAAAACACACATTAGTTCAACAACAGCAGAGTTTGTGTCCCTGTTTAATAAGATAGTACTCACTGTATTTACTGGTGTTAATCAGATCAATGGCCCTGTTTTATAAGATAGTACTCACTGTATTTACTGGTGTTAATCAGATCTCCAGCCCTCTCTTCTTCATCCTCCTCTAATGTGACAGTAATCTCCCCCTCTTCATCCTCCACTCCAAAAACTTCATCTTCCTCCTTTTCTTTCACAGAAAAATCCTCCTCCTCTTTCACTCCATAAACTCTGAACGCGTCTTTCTCTTCTTCTTTCACTGTAACAGCATCACCCTCTACTTCTTGTTTTACTGTGACATCCTCTTCTTCCTTCTCCTCTTTCACGACAATGTTCAGCCCCAGAGCTTCTTTCTCCGTCCAGCAGATCACCTCTTCTTTAACGAGAGGGGAGAAGATTATGGAGCTCATGGTCGGGGATGTTAGCTAGCTAGCTATCATTAGCGACTAGGCTAGTGCTAACTTAACCAGCCAGCTACTATAGCTGACTAATACAAAATAACGTAATATTGAATTAAATAGGTTAACAAGTAGATACGACCTAAGTGTGTCGAAAACACAGTAGGTAATACACACCGAAAGCGTATAAATAGCTTGAATCTTTCGGCTATGTTGGCTAGCAAGCTACCGAGGTGGTTGACGAGCTGTTTATGAAGAACCGTCCACTAGGTTATACGTCACGCTGGCAGCGTCGCCTGAAAGACGCACATCGCCGTCTGCTGACTGGAGGGGAAACGCAGTTGAGGATCATATTTTATTTTCAGACAAAGATCATTTTAAATGGATTTAATTAAATGATACTATTATATTGAGACATACAAAGACAATAAAGTGTTGATTGATTAGTGCGAATAAAAAATGTTTACTACATCACATTTAAGGCAGTTTCATTGAGTCATACTAAATCTAAATAAGTAGCTAGCTACTGTAGGTCCATACTGCTCCTACATGGTTGAACAATACATCATGTAGATGTATATAATGAACAGACTAGGTCTATACTGCTCCTACATGGTGTAACAATACATCATGTAGATGTATATAATGAACAGACTAGGTCTATACTGCTCCTACATGGTGTAACAATACATCATGTAGATGTATATAATGAACAGACTAGGTCTATACTGCTCCTACATGGTGTAACAATACATCATGTAGATGTATATAATGAACAGACTATGTCTATACTGCTGCTACATGGTGTAACAATACATCATGTAGATGTATATAATGAACAGACTAGGTCTATACTGCTCCAACATGGTGAAACAATACATCATGTAGATGTATATAATGAACAGACTAGGTCTATACTGCTCCAACATGGTGTAACAATACATCATCTAGATGTATATAATGAACAGACTAGGTCTATACTGCTCCTACATGGTGTAACAATACATCATGTATTTGTATATAATGAACAGACTAGGTCTATACTGCTCCTACATGGTGTAACAATACATAATGTAGATGTATATAATGAACAGACTAGGTCTATACTGCTCCTACATGGTGTAACAATACATCATGTAGATGTATATAATGTACAGACTTGGTCTATACTGCTCCTACATGGTGTAACAATACATCATGTAGATGTATATAATGAACAGACTAGGTCCATACTGCTGCTACATTTTTGTATTATTATGTGTTATTTATTTCTCGTTTATTTAACCAGGTCGGCCAGTTGAGAACAAGTTCTCATTTACAACTGCAACCTGGCCAAGATAAAACAAAGCAGTTTGACACACACAACAACACAGAGTTACACATGGAGTAAAACAAACATACAGTCAATAATACAGTAGAAAAATATGTCTATATACAATGTGAGCAAGTGAGGTGAGATAGTCAACCCTGCTAGCTAGCCAACTAGCCACCGATTAGCAGCACTGTAGAAACGATTACATTACAACGGAACGACTTGATTAGTGTAGTGTTAGCTAGCTACATAGTTGTCTTTGCTATCTTTGTATCTAAGATAATTGTGTAGCTTTGAGTAATTATCGGTTAGCTAGCCAGCTATTTTCGCCTGCCGCGCTGCCGTCCTCCTACCTAGCCAACACTGCTAGCTAACACTGCTAGCTAGCCAACTTCTACCGAATAGCAGCACTGTAGAAACTTACATTACAACGGAACGACTTGATTAGCGTAGTGTTAGCTAGTTGTCTTTGCTGTCCTTGTATCCAAGATAATTGTGTAGTTTAGAGAAATTTAGAGAAATTGTCGAGGTTAACTAGCCAGCTTCACTTTCAACAACGCAGCCACTGCTAGCCAGGCTACTTCACCAGCCAGCAGTACTATATCATTTTAGTCAATCAGATCTTTTATTTTACTTTTATTTTTTGCAACGTAAGCTTAACTTTCTGAACATTCGAGACGTGTAGCCCACTTGTCATTCTAATCTCCTTTGCTTTAGCGTAGCCTCTTCTGTAGCCTGTCAACTATGTGTCTGTCTATCCCTGTTCTCTCCTCTCTGCACAGACCATACAAACGCTTCACACCGCATGGCCGCGCCCACCCTAACCTGGTGGTCCCAGCCCGCACGACCCACGTGGAGTTCCAGGTCTCCGGTAGCCTCTGGAACTGCCGATCCGCGGCCAACAAGGCAGAGCTCATCTCAGCCTATGCGTCCCTCCAGTCCCTCGACTTCTTGGCACTGACGGAAACATGGCTCACCACAGATAACACTGCTACTCCTACTGCTCTCTCTTCGTCTGCCCACGTGTTCTCGCACACCCCGAGAGCTTCTGGTCAGCGGGGTGGTGGCACCGGGATCCTCATCTCTCCCAAGTGGTCATTCTCTCTTTCTCCCCTTACCCATCTGTCTATCGCCTCCTTTGAATTCCATGCTGTCACAGTTACCAGCCCTTTCAAGCTTAACATCCTTATCATTTATCGCCCTCCAGGTTCCCTTGGAGAGTTCATCAATGAGCTTGATGCCTTGATAAGCTCCTTTCCTGAGGACGGCTCACCTCTCACAGTTCTGGGTGACTTTAACCTCCCCACGTCTACCTTTGACTCATTCCTCTCTGCCTCCTTCTTTCCACTCCTCTCCTCTTTTGACCTCACCCTCTCACCTTCCCCCCCTACTCACAAGGCAGGCAATACGCTTGACCTCATCTTTACTAGATGCTGTTCTTCCACTAACCTCATTGCAACTCCCCTCCAAGTCTCCGACCACTACCTTGTATCCTTTTCCCTCTCGCTCTCATCCAACACTTCCCACACTGCCCCTACTCGGATGGTATCGCGCCGTCCCAACCTTCGCTCTCTCTCCCCCGCTACTCTCTCCTCTTCCATCCTATCATCTCTTCCCTCTGCCCAAACCTTCTCCAACCTATCTCCTGATTCTGCCTCCTCAACCCTCCTCTCCTCCCTTTCTGCATCCTTTGACTCTCTATGTCCCCTATCCTCCAGGCCGGCTCGGTCCTCCCCTCCCGCTCCGTGGCTCGACGACTCATTGCGAGCTCACAGAACAGGGCTCCGGGCAGCCGAGCGGAAATGGAGGAAAACTCGCCTCCCTGCGGACCTGGCATCCTTTCACTCCCTCCTCTCTACATTTTCCTCTTCTGTCTCTGCTGCTAAAGCCCCTTTCTACCACTCTAAATTCCAAGCATCTGCCTCTAACCCTAGGAAGCTCTTTGCCACCTTCTCCTCCCTCCTGAATCCTCCTCCCCCTCCCCCCCCCTCCTCCCTCTCTGCAGACGACTTCGTCAACCATTTTGAAAAGAAGGTCGACGACATCCGATCCTCGTTTGCTAAGTCAAACGACACCGCTGGTTCTGCTCACACTGCCCTACCCTGTGCTTTGACCTCTTTCTCCCCTCTCTCTCCAGATGAAATCTCGCGTCTTGTGACGGCCGGCCGCCCAACAACCTGCCCGCTTGACCCTATCCCCTCCTCTCTTCTCCAGACCATTTCCGGAGACCTTCTCCCTTACCTCACCCCGCTCATCAACTCATCCTTGACCGCTGGCTACGTCCCTTCCGTCTTCAAGAGAGCGAGAGTTGCACCCCTTCTGAAAAAACCTACACTCGATCCCTCCGATGTCAACAACTACAGACCAGTATCCCTTCTTTCTTTTCTCTCCAAAACTCTTGAACGTGCCGTCCTTGGCCAGCTCTCCTGCTATCTCTCTCAGAATGACCTTCTTGATCCAAATCAGTCAGGTTTCAAGACTAGTCACTCAACTGAGACTGCTCTTCTCCGCACTGCTAAAGCTAACTCTCTCTCCTCTGCTCTCATCCTTCTAGACCTATCGGCTGCCTTCGATACTGTGAACCATCAGATCCTCCTCTCCACCCTCTCCGAGTTGGGCATCTCCGGAGCGGCCCACGCTTGGATTGCGTCCTACCTGACAGGTCGCTCCTACCAGGTGGCGTGGCGAGAATCTGTCTCCTCACCACGCGCTCTCACCACTGGTGTCCCCCAGGGCTCTGTTCTAGGCCCTCTCCTATTCTCGCTATACACCAAGTCACTTGGCTCTGTCATAACCTCACATGGTCTCTCCTATCACTGCTATGCAGACGACACACAATTAATCTTCTCCTTTCCCCCTTCTGATGACCAGGTGGCGAATCGCATCTCTGCATGTCTGGCAGACATATCAGTGTGGATGACGGATCACCACCTCAAGCTGAACCTCGGCAAGACGGAGCTGCTCTTCCTCCCGGGGAAGGACTGCCCGTTCCATGATCTCGCCATCACGGTTGACAACTCCATTGTGTCCTCCTCCCAGAGCGCTAAGAACCTTGGCGTGATCCTGGACAACACCCTGTCGTTCTCAACTAACATCAAGGCGGTGGCCCGTTCCTGTAGGTTCATGCTCTACAACATCCGCAGAGTACGACCCTGCCTCACACAGGAAGCGGCGCAGGTCCTAATCCAGGCACTTGTCATCTCCCGTCTGGATTACTGCAACTCGCTGTTGGCTGGGCTCCCTGCCTGTGCCATTAAACCCCTACAACTCATCCAGAACGCCGCAGCCCGTCTGGTGTTCAACCTTCCCAAGTTCTCTCACGTCACCCCGCTCCTCCGCTCTCTCCACTGGCTTCCAGTTGAAGCTCGCATCCGCTACAAGACCATGGTGCTTGCCTACGGAGCTGTGAGGGGAACGGCACCTCAGTACCTTCAGGCTCTGATCAGGCCCTACACCCAAACAAGGGCACTGCGTTCATCCACCTCTGGCCTGCTCGCCTCCCTACCACTGAGGAAGTACAGTTCCCGCTCAGCCCAGTCAAAACTGTTCGCTGCTCTGGCACCCCAATGGTGGAACAAACTCCCTCACGACGCCAGGACAGCGGAGTCAATCACCACCTTCCGGAGACACCTGAAACCCCACCTCTTCAAGGAATACCTAGGATAAAGCAATCCTTTTGCCCCCCCCCCCCCCCCCCCCCTTAAAAGATTTAGATGCACTATTGTAAAGTGGCTGTTCCACTGGATGTCATTAGGTGAATGCACCAATTTGTAAGTCGCTCTGGATAAGAGCGTCTGCTAAATGACTTAAATGTAAATGTAAATGGTAATAATGACCTGGTGGTTCTAATGACCTGGTGGTTCTAATGACCTGGTGGTAATAATGACCTGGTGGTAATAATGACCTGGTGGTTATAATGACCTGGTGGTAATAATGACCTGGTGGTTGTAATGACCTGGTGGTAAAAATGACCTGGTGGTTATAATGACCTGGTGGTTGGCATAACACAAGCAGAACCCGAGAACAGGATGGCCTCCACCATCACAGCCTGATGACACTGCACCAGCCTACCAGTCTGCTCCAGCCCAGGTCAGAATACCAGTCTCCCAGTCTGCTCCAGCACAGGTCAGAATACCAGTCTCCCAGTCTGCTCCAGCACAGGTCAGAATACCAGTCTCCCAGTCTGCTCCAGCCCAGGTCAGAATACCAGTCTCCCAGTCTGCTCCAGCCCAGGTCAGAATACCAGCCTCCCAGTCTGCTCCAGCCCAGGTCAGAATACCAGCCTCTCAGTCTGCTCCAGCACAGGTCAACTTACCAGCCTCTCAGTCTGCTCCAGCACAGGTCAACTTACCAGCCTCTCAGTCTGCTCCAGCACAGTGTGCTCCAGCCCATGTCAGAATACCAGCCTCCCAGTCTGCTCCAGCACAGGTCAGAATACCAGCCTCCCAGTCTGCTCCACCCAGATAGTCACCCACAACTGCAATCCTTATTGATTCAAATGGGAAGTTCTTAGGGAGGGAGAGGGAGTGAAAAGGGAGAGAGGCGGAGAGAGGGGAGTGAAAAGGGAGAGAGGCGGAGTGAAAAGGGAGAGAGAGGGAGAGAAAAGGGAGAGAGAGGGAGTGAAAAGGGAGAGAGGCGGGGAGAGGGAGTGAAAAGGGAGAGAGGGGAGTGAAAAGGGAGAGAGGGGAGTGAAAAGGGAGAGAGGGGAGTGAAAAGGGAGAGAGGCGGAGAGAGGTTGACAGTTTATGACAAATAGTTAAACAATTTTGCATGTAATGGCTTATGCAAGGAACTAATGCCTAGATGTTTTGAGGGGTAAGACTATTCAACAGAGACCCATCTACTATATTTTGATCAACATGACGTGAGCAATTGATAATGTGGAAAAAAGCTGACACTTGTACATTATCAATTGCAATTTGTTCAAAGGAATAAGAAATTGCTTTAATGATGTGCACAAGTGACTAGATGATTTGGAATTTGTACAAGTCGTATCAAGAATTGCACTTTTGATCTAAGAAATGCACCAAAGCGACTGAGGAAAACTGTAATCACTTTCCCAGTGGAATACAACCTAACAGACAAGAAGCCATTCTTTACAAAACAGTATGAATACAAACAATGGCAGGGCTGATTGGTGATGGGGAGGGTATGGGGCATTAAGTGAGCTAGATCCTTTGATTGCCTTTGGGAGCCTGTCAGATATGGTCAAAATATCTGTAAGATAATTTGTGATACAAACATATTCTATTTGGAGATGCTTTTTTACCATTCAGGGATCTCATTCCCTTTTGTACTTTAACCATTTGTACATTGTTACAACACTGTATATATATATATAATATGACATTTGTAATGTCTTTATTGTTTTGAAACTACTGCATGTGTAATGTTTACTGTTCATTTTTATTGTTTATTTCACTGCTGTATATTATCTACCTCACTTGCTTTGGCAATGTAAACACATGTTTCCCATGCCAATAAAGCCCCTTGAATTGAATTTAATTTAATTGAGAGAGAGAGAAAGAGAGAGAGAGAGTATCTATTTCATAAAGTTATCCAAAAGAGATAGGGAGAGACTTTACATTCTAATCGTAGAGAAAGAGAGAGAGAGAGAATGTGAGAGAGACAGACAGAGACAGACAGACAGACAGACAGACAGACAGACAGACAGACAGACAGACAGACAGACAGCTCTGGGTCCGTCTTGTTGTCACTGTGGCTGCTCTCAGACCGAGTGAGCTACGGTCAAGCGGGGTATCTCGTTGAACTCGGCACGGCTTGGAGATAATAGTAATGCCATTGCAGGCTTTGTGTGTCTTTAAGCACCGTACCTTTTCACTCCATCCCTGCTGTGTGTGTGTGTGAGAGCTTTTCTTTGACATCTGTTGGGAGAAATGACTGATTTACAGTTCACGAGGGTTGTCTAATCACATATATGAAGTTTTGAAAAGTTCTGACCTTTTACCCCTTCAAAACAGCATCTATGACACCATCTTAAGGCACTTCTGGTTGTCACAGTAAACACATATCTTGAATGGAGTATGCTGTTACAGAATCCTGAGTTTTAAGTCTGTATATTAAAAATTGACTGATCTACACAGGTTTGAATGCAGTGATTGTCACAATTGCAGGCTATGTAAATCAAAACTTCATTCCTTCATGAGTGAGGGTCAATTTCACCTGCACGATTCATCAGTTTACGTTTTTGTACAAAAGGTCTTATAGAAATGTGTAAAACTATGCTTGACAGTTTATGACAAATAGTTCAACAATTTTGCATGTAATGGCTTATGCAAGGAACTAATGCCTAGATGTTTTGAGGGGTAAGACTATTCAACAGAGAACCATCTACTATATTTTGATCAACATGACGTGAGCAATTGATAATGTGGAAAAAAGCTGACACTTGTACATTATCAATTGCAATTTGTTCAAAGGAATAAGAAATTGCTTTAATGATGTGCACAAGTGACTAGATGATTTGGAATTTGTACAAGTAGTATCAAGAATTGCACTTTTGATCTAAGAAATGCACCAAAGTCACTGAGAAAACTGTAATCACTTTCCCAGTGGAATACAACCTAACAGACAAGAAGCCATTCTTTACAAAACCGTATGAATACAAACAATGGCAGGGCTGATTGGTGATGGGGAGGGTATGGGCCATTAACAAAGCCATCACCTACAGAGAGATGAACCTGGAGAAGAGTCCCCTAAGCAAGCTGGTCATTGTGCTCTGTTCACAAACATAAACACACCCCACAGAGCCCCTGGACAACAGCACAATTAGACGCAACCAAATCATGAGAAAACAAAAAGATAATTACTTGACACATTGGAAAGAATGAACAAAAAAACAGAGCAAACTAGAATGATATTTGGCCCTAAACTTTGAGTACACAGTGGCAGAATACCTAATCGTAGAGAAAGAGAGAGAGAGAGAATGTGAGAGAGATAGAGACAGACAGACAGACAGACAGACAGACAGACAGACAGACAGACAGACAGACAGACAGACAGACAGAGAGACAGTTAACCCACTGTTCTTAGTCCATCATTGAAAATAAGAATTTGTCCTTAACTTCGCCTCCCTAAAAACCCCACTCAGAGGTGTGAAATGAATCACCCTGATGAGCCTCTGACCTTTAACAGAACAATGACCTTGGGAACCATTTGGGACGGGCGTTCTATGTTTGAGTTAGTGACCTTTTGAGATAGTTTTTCCAAACTGCTAAATTAGAAAGCAGAATGGACAAACTGAGTCGGACAAATGATGACATCAGAGACCATCTGAGGACAACAAGAAAGGAGCTAGAACAAAGAGAGAGATACATTGACTTCCTCAACCAGCAGCGAGTCATTATGTCCTCTGCATCTAGAGAACATGTCCACCAGCTTGGCATAACACAAGCAGAACCCGAGAACAGGATGGCCTCCACCACACAGCCTGATGACACTGCACCAGCCTACCAGTCTGCTCCAACACAGCCCAGGTCAGAATACCAGCCTCCCAGTCTGCTCCAGCCCAGGTCAGAATACCAGCCTCCCAGTCTTCTCCAGCCCAGGTCAGAATACCAGCCTCTCAGTCTGCTCCAGCACAGGTCAACTTACCAGCCTCTCAGTCTGCTCCAGCACAGGTCAACTTACCAGCCTCTCAGTCTGCTCCAACACAGTGTGCTCCAGCCCATGTCAGAATACCAGCCTCCCAGTCTGCTCCAGCACAGGTCAGAATACCAGCCTCCCAGTCTGCTCCACCCAGATAGTCACCCACAACTGCAATCCTTATTGATTCAAATGGGAAGTTCTTAGGGAGGGAGAGGGAGTGAAAAGGTAGAGAGGCGGAGAGGGGAGTGAAAAGGGAGAGAGGCGGAGAGAGGGGAGTGAAAAGGGAGAGAGGCGGAGTGAAAAGGGAGAGAGAGGGAGTGAAAAGGGAGAGAGGCGGAGAGGGGGAGTGAAAAGGGAGAGAGGCGGAGAGAGGGAGTGAAAAGGGAGAGAGGCGGAGAGAGGGAGTGAAAAGGGAGAGAGGCGGAGAGAGGGAGTGAAAAGGGAGAGAGGCGGAGAGAGGGAGTGAAAAGGGAGAGAGGCGGAGAGAGGGAGTGAAAAGGGAGAGAGGCGGAGAGAGGGGAGTGAAAAGGGAGAGAGGGAATGAAAAGGGAGAGAGGCGGAGAGAGGGAGTGAAAAGGGAGAGAGGCGGAGAGAGGGAGTGAAAAGGGAGAGAGGCGGAGAGTGGGGAGTGAAAAGGGAAAGAGGCGGGGAGAGGGAGTGAAAAGGGAGAGAGGCGGAGAGAGGGAGTGAAAAGGGAGAGAGGCGGAGAGAGGGAGTGAAAAGGGAGAGAGGCGGAGAGAGGGGAGTGAAAAGGGAAAGAGGCGGAGAGAGGGAGTGAAAAGGGAGAGAGGCGGAGAAAGGGCAGAATA
>NW_026601544.1:0-45716 GCF_029448725.1 Salvelinus fontinalis
TTCAGATTCAATTTTCATTTTCTGTAACAGCAAGAAACAAATGAAGAAGAGCTAAATGAAGATTTTGAAGTTGAAAAAGAAGACATCAAAACGAATTGGAGTTCATTGAAGCTTAACATCCTTATCATTTATCGCCCTCCAGGTTCCCTTGGAGAGTTCATCAATGAGCTTGATGCCTTGATAAGCTCCTTTCCTGAGGACGGCTCACCTCTCACAGTTCTGGGTGACTTTAACCTCCCCATGTCTACCTTTGACTCATTCCTCTCTGCCTCCTTCTTTCCACTCCTCTCCTCTTTTGACCTCACCCTCTCACCTTCCCCCCCTACTCACAAGGCAGGCAATACGCTTGACCTCATCTTTACTAGATGCTGTTCTTCCACTAACCTCATTGCAACTCCCCTCCAAGTCTCCGACCACTACCTTGTATCCTTTTCCCTCTCGCTCTCATCCAACACTTCCCACACTGCCCCTACTCGGATGGTATCGCGCCGTCCCAACCTTCGCTCTCTCTCCCCCGCTACTCTCTCCTCTTCCATCCTATCATCTCTTCCCTCTGCCCAAACCTTCTCCAACCTATCTCCTGATTCTGCCTCCTCAACCCTCCTCTCCTCCCTTTCTGCATCCTTTGACTCTCTATGTCCCCTATCCTCCAGGCCGGCTCGGTCCTCCCCTCCCGCTCCGTGGCTCGACGACTCATTGCGAGCTCACAGAACAGGGCTCCGGGCAGCCGAGCGGAAATGGAGGAAAACTCGCCTCCCTGCGGACCTGGCATCCTTTCACTCCCTCCTCTCTACATTTTCCTCTTCTGTCTCTGCTGCTAAAGCCACTTTCTACCACTCTAAATTCCAAGCATCTGCCTCTAACCCTAGGAAGCTCTTTGCCACCTTCTCCTCCCTCCTGAATCGCCCTCCCCTCCCCCCCCCCTCCTCCCTCTCTGCAGACGACTTCGTCAACCATTTTGAAAAGAAGGTCGACGACATCCGATCCTCGTTTGCTAAGTCAAACGACACCGCTGGTTCTGCTCACACTGCCCTACCCTGTGCTTTGACCTCTTTCTCCCCTCTCTCTCCAGATGAAATCTCGCGTCTTGTGACGGCCGGCCGCCCAAAAACCTGCCCGCTTGACCCTATCCCCTCCTCTCTTCTCCAGACCATTTCCGGAGACCTTCTCCCTTACCTCACCTCGCTCATCAACTCATCCCTGACCGCTGGCTACGTCCCTTCCGTCTTCAAGAGAGCGAGAGTTGCACCCCTTCTGAAAAAACCTACACTCGATCCCTCCGATGTCAACAACTACAGACCAGTATCCCTTCTTTCTTTTCTCTCCAAAACTCTTGAACGTGCCGTCCTTGGCCAGCTCTCCTGCTATCTCTCTCAGAATGACCTTCTTGATCCAAATCAGTCAGGTTTCAAGACTAGTCACTCAACTGAGACTGCTCTTCTCTGTATCACGGAGGCGCTCCGCACTGCTAAAGCTAACTCTCTCTCCTCTGCTCTCATCCTTCTAGACCTATCGGCTGCCTTCGATACTGTGAACCATCAGATCCTCCTCTCCACCCTCTCCGAGTTGGGCATCTCCGGCGCGGCCCACGCTTGGATTGCGTCCTACCTGACAGGTCGCTCCTACCAGGTGGCGTGGCGAGAATCTGTCTCCTCACCACGCGCTCTCACCACTGGTGTCCCCCAGGGCTCTGTTCTAGGCCCTCTCCTATTCTCGCTATACACCAAGTCACTTGGCTCTGTCATAACCTCACATGGTCTCTCCTATCATTGCTATGCAGACGACACACAATTAATCTTCTCCTTTCCCCCTTCTGATGACCAGGTGGCGAATCGCATCTCTGCATGTCTGGCAGACATATCAGTGTGGATGACGGATCACCACCTCAAGCTGAACCTCGGCAAGACGGAGCTGCTCTTCCACCCGGGGAAGGACTGCCCGTTCCATGATCTCGCCATCACGGTTGACAACTCCATTGTGTCCTCCTCCCAGAGCGCTAAGAACCTTGGCGTGATCCTGGACAACACCCTGTCGTTCTCAACTAACATCAAGGCGGTGGCCCGTTCCTGTAGGTTCATGCTCTACAACATCCGCAGAGTACGACCCTGCCTCACACAGGAAGCGGCGCAGGTCCTAATCCAGGCACTTGTCATCTCCCGTCTGGATTACTGCAACTCGCTGTTGGCTGGGCTCCCTGCCTGTGCCATCAAACCCCTACAACTCATCCAGAACGCCGCAGCCCGTCTGGTGTTCAACCTTCCCAAGTTCTCTCACGTCACCCCGCTCCTCCGCTCTCTCCACTGGCTTCCAGTTGAAGCTCGCATCCGCTACAAGACCATGGTGCTTGCCTAAGGAGCTGTGAGGGGAACGGCACCTCAGTACCTTCAGGCTCTGATCAGGCCCTACACCCAAACAAGGGCACTGCGTTCATCCACCTCTGGCCTGCTCGCCTCCCTACCACTGAGGAAGTACAGTTCCCGCTCAGCCCAGTCAAAACTGTTCGCTGCTCTGGCACCCCAATGGTGGAACAAACTCCCTCACGACGCCAGGACAGCGGAGTCAATCACCACCTTCCGGAGACACCTGAAACCCCACCTCTTCAAGGAATACCTAGGATAGGATAAAGCAATCCTTCTGCCCCCCCCCCCCCCCCTTAAAAGATTTAGATGCACTATTGTAAAGTGGCTGTTCCACTGGATGTCATTAGGTGAATGCACCAATTTGTAAGTCGCTCTGGATAAGAGCGTCTGCTAAATGACTTAAATGTAAATGTTAAATGCATTGAATTTGAGCCGATTGACGCACCGGTATGTGAATAAATGATAAAATCCCCATTGGAATCTGTCAGTTTGAAACTAGAGATTTCACCTTTTTTTTTGCACTGGATGCTTCTCAATCTTCCATAACCGCTGATGTCACACCTCTGCATTTTCGGTGAAAGGCGGCAGAGCGAGAGCGATGTTTGTCAAAACATGAGACATCCCGAATATCAGTTTTCTCATATAAATGTCTGTAGCTTCCGAACGGTTTGACCAACAAAATTGTTTGACCATTCTATGGAAAGGGGAGACTCTAACAAACACAATGCCGTTCTCAGTTTTGCTCTACGACCCCCACAAGTGTCACAGGACTCGTCTGAAGGTAACCAGTACCGGTTAAAATTACAGATTTTTAATCAAGGAAGAAATTAACCTGTCTAGGATGAGGGTGCCGCTAGCGGCACTCCCCCCCCACCCCCACTGAAAAGGCAGAGCCGCGAAATTCAAAAAAAAATTTTTTTTAAATATTTAACTTTCACACATTAAAGTCCAATACAGCTAATGAAAGACACAGATCTTGTGAATCCAGCCAACATGTCCGATTTTTAAAATGTTTTACAGGGAAGACACAATATGTAAAGATGTACATCTATTACCTAAAAACACATTAGCATAATCCACCATCTTTTATTTGTCCACCAACACCAGTAGCTATCACCAATTCGGCTAAACTAAGATATTTATAGCCCCTAACCAAGAAAAAAACTCATCAGATGACAGTCTGATAACATATTTATGGTATGGGATAGGTTTTGTTAGAAAAATGTGCATATTTCAGGTAGATGGCATAGGTTACAATTGCACCCACCGTCACAAATGGACTAGAATAACTACATAGAGCAACGTGTTTACCTACTTACTAATCATCAAACATTTCGTAAAAATACACAGCATACACTAATCGAAAGACACAGATCCTGTGAATACAGACAATATTTCAGATTTTCTAAGTGTCTTACAGCGAAAACACAATAAATCGTTATATTAGCATAGCACAGGTGCAAACATTACCCCAGCATTAATTCTAGCCAAAGTGAGCGATAACGTCAACATCGCCAAAATATATTATTTTTTTCACTAACCTTCTCAGAATTCTTCAGATGACACCCCTGTAACATCACATTACAACATGCATATACAGTTTGTTCGAAAATTTGCATATTTAGCCACC
Organism: Salvelinus fontinalis; assembly: GCF_029448725.1. Taxonomy (NCBI): domain Eukaryota; kingdom Metazoa; phylum Chordata; class Actinopteri; order Salmoniformes; family Salmonidae; genus Salvelinus; species Salvelinus fontinalis. Next base: position 3,991 of record NW_026601544.1, read on the forward strand.
AAAATCATGGTTAGACAATGGGGAAAGTAGCCCAGCTGGTGAGAAAATGTCCGTGCGCCATATCAGACAGTGATCTACTCTTATACATAAATACTCATAAACGTGACTAAAAAATATAGGGTGGACATCGATTGATAGACAATTTAATTCTTAATACAATCGCGGAATTACATTTTTTAAATTATCCTTACTTTTCAATACAGTTTGCGCCAAGCGAAGCTACGTCAAAAAACATGGCGTCCTAAGCCACTAACATTTTTCGACAGAAACACGATTTATCATAATAAAAATGTCCTACTTTGAGCTGTTCTTCCATCAGTATCTTGGGCAAAGGATCCTTTCTTGGGTCTAATCGTCTTTTGGTGGAAAGCTGTCCTCTTGCCATGTGGAAATGCCAACTGCGTTCAGCATGAACTGGAAGCGTGCCCGGCGATTCACAGCGTTTCAGAAATAAATGTCCCAAAATCGCACTAAACGGATATAAATTGCTATAAAACGCTTTAAATTAACTACCTTATGATGTTTTTAACTCCTATAACGAGTCTTAACATGACCGGAGAAAGATTACTCCCAACACTAATGCTTGGAACAGGTGCGGGTCGGTGTCCTCCACGCGCGTGACGCACCAATAAAAGAGTTGCTAGCTACAGGGTTTTTTAATTTATAGTGCCTGTGAACGCGCAATCGACCCCATTCAAATCGTCATCACGTAAAGGCATCCAGGGGAAGACGTAAGCAGTGTCCGTATACTCATAGCAATAACTGTGGCCTTTTAACTGACTCCAGATCAGGGGCCAAAATTTCTGAAATTTGACTCCATGTCAGGGAAATTGCTGTAGAATGGGTTCTGTTCCACTTAGAGACAAAATTTCAACTCTTATAGAAACTATAGACTGTTTTCTATCCAATAATAATAATAATATGCATATTGTACGATCAAGAATTTTGTGGGAAGCCGTTTCAAAAATTACACGATTAGCATAAATAGTGACAACAGCGCCCCCAGCCTCAACAGGTTAATACATGTTGAAGCCACTAGTGGAGAGCACAAATGATTAGCAGTCCATTGCCTTAATCACTCAGCCACCTCGTCCTATACTCCAGGGATGGCAGTTACCCCTCCAACCAGTAAACAAAGATCCGCTTGTCTCAGACTGTTAATGGGCTCGTCCGGGATTTGAACCCGGGACCTCTCACACCCAAAGCGAGAATCATACCCCTAGACCAACGATCTATTTCGTGGAAGATGTTTTTTTGCTGTCGCCAGCAATGACGGTAAGGATATGGATTGACTTGTCGATGGTGCCATGCCACAGTGAATCACGTGAGTTTTGTTGGTATACTTGTGAGCATAGCTGTCTTCCAAGCAGTTGACCAGGTTTCAGTTCAAATCCTCTGTAATTCATCTGCCGAGTCTTTCAGATTCAATTTTCATTTTCTGTAACAGCAAGAAACAAATGAAGAAGAGCTAAATGAAGATTTTGAAGTTGAAAAAGAAGACATCAAAACGAATTGGAGCTCATTGAATTTGAGCCGATTGACGCACCGGTATGTGAATAAATGATAAAATCCCCATTGGAATCTGTCAGTTTGAAACTAGAGATTTCACCTTTTTTTTTGCACTGGATGCTTCTCAATCTTCCATAACCGCTGATGTCACACCTCTGCATTTTCGGTGAAAGGCGGCAGAGCGAGAGCAATGTTTGTCAAAACATGAGACATCCCGAATATCAGTTTTCTCATATAAATGTCTGTAGCTTCCGAACGGTTTGACCAACAAAATTGTTTGACCATTCTATGGAAAGGGGAGACTCTAACAAACACAATGCCGTTCTCAGTTTTGCTCTACGACCCCCACAAGTGTCACAGGACTCGTCTGAAGGTAACCAGTACCGGTTAAAATTACAGATTTTTAATCAAGGAAGAAATTAATACATGTTGAAGCCACTAGTGGAGAGCACAAATGATTAGCAGTCCATTGCCTTAATCACTCAGCCACCTCGTCCTATACTCCAGGGATTGCAGTTGCCCCTCCAACCAGTAAACAAAGATCCGCTTGTCTCAGACTGTTAAAGGGCTCGTCCGGGATTTGAACCCGGGACCTCTCGCACCCAAAGCGAGAATCATACCCCTAGACCAACGAGCCATTTCGTGGAAGACATTTTTTTGCTGTCGCCAGCAATGACGGTGAGGATATGGATTGGCTTGTCGATGGTGCCAGGCCACAGTGAATCACGTGAGTTTTGTTGGTATACTTGTGAGCATAGCTGTCTTCCAAGCAGTTGACCAGGTTTCAGTTCAAATCCTCTGTAATTCATCTGCCGAGTCTTTCAGATTCAATTTTCATTTTCTGTAACAGCAAGAAACAAATGAAGAAGAGCTAAATGAAGATTTTGAAGTTGAAAAGAAGACATCAAAACGAATTGGAGCTCATTGAATTTGAGCCGATTGACGCACCGGTATGTGAATAAATGATAAAATCCCCATTGGAATCTGTCAGTTTGAAACTAGAGATTTCACCTTTTTTTTTGCACTGGATGCTTCTCAATCTTCCATAACCCCCACATTCCAAGATGGCGTAGCAGTGTAGACGTCTTTGTCCTGTCGTGTCCCGTGTCCCTTGTATATATCTTTTTACATCTTTTTCTTCGCATATCTTTTAAAAATACTTTCTTAAACCTCAACTTCCAAATACTCTCCTGCAACCCGCCTCACCCAATGTGGCGTGGATCTGCTTTTTTCTAAAGTATTTCTATTTACTTCTGATCTGGAATCCATCTACTGAAGATAGCCAGCTAACTGCCTACCAGCTATCAGTTAGCAAACCATTGCTAGCGGTCATCAGCTAACCTTTAGCTCGGAAAGCTCTCGCTAGTTCGAACAACGTGACTAAAACCAGAGCATAACGGACCTATTTCTCTCCATATCCCCGGATTCCTACCGCAAACTCTGAACATTTTCATCTTGATCTTCGCAACTAGCTAACCACAATCCCGGGTGACCACTCCTGGCTAGCGTTTCCATCCCGGAGCAAGCACCAATTAGCCTGAAGCTAGCCCGGCTAGGGCTCCTGTGCTACCACTGAAGCCCACTCCTGGGCTACAATATCCGGACCCCTTTACTGCCGGTACGGAGCACGGAACCCCGCCGATCCTCTACTACTGGAAAACCGACATAATCTGCCCGAGGACTTCAACAGGCCCCTCAGGCGTGACGCCCGCTGAAGGCCCATTCTGCTAACCTACTAGGCCTGTTAGCTACCTAGAGCTACCTGGAACCCTACTAATTCCACGACTGGTCTATCGACGTCACCGCACGAAGAGGCAAAAACAGACTTCCCCCCCCATCACGACGTCCCCCAAAGGCTAACTTGCCTGCCCCGGTCTGCTAACTGCTAGCTTATCTTGCAGCTAGCGCAGCCAGGAAGCTAGCACCAGTTAGCAAACACAATTCACAACCTCTCTTTCGCCATCGCTATCCGGCTTGGATTCTCTGTCGACACGACCACGTCTGGTCTGCGGACGTGCCCTCAACCCCCCGGGCTACTAACTTTAAACGCGTGCTAGCTTAGTGGAGGCCTCACTGCTCCATCTACGGCTGCCCCCTGGACACTATGATCACTTGGCTACATAGCTGATGCCTGCTTGACTGTCCATTAATTCATGGTACTCCATTCTGTTTATTTGTGTTTTATCTGTCGGCTCTGTGCCTTAACTCAGGATCTGTGTGTAGTTAATCCGACCCTCTCTGCCCAGTCGTCGCCATTTTTATCTTCTGTTGCTGTGTTAGCTGACTAGCTGCTGTTATCTCACCTGTTGTTTTAGCTAGCTCTCCCAATCATGACCTGCAATCACTTTATACCTTATTGTATGTCTCTCTCAAATATCAATATGCCTTGCATACTGTTGTTCAGGCTAGTTATCATTGTTTTGGTTTGCAATGGACCCCGTAGTTCCACTCTCCGTACCTCTGATACCTCCTTTGTCCCACCCCCCACACATGCGGTGACCTCACCCATTGAGACCAGCATGTCCAGAGATACAACCTCTCTTATCATCACCCAGTGCCTGGGCTTGCCTCCGCTGTACCCGTGCCCCACCATACCCTGGTCTGCACATTATGCCCAGAATCTATTCTACCACGCCCATAAATCTGCTCCTTTTATTCCTTGTCCCCAACGCTCTAGGCGACCAGTTTTGATAGCCTTTAGCCGCACCCTCATCCTACTACTCCTCTGTTAATCGGGTGATGTGGAGGTAAACCCAGGCCCTGCATGTCCCCAGTCACCCTCATTTGTTGACTTCTGTGACCGAAAAAGCCTTGGCCTCATGCATGTCAACATCAGAAGCCTCCTTCCTAAGTTTGCCTTACTCACCGCTTTAGCACACTCTGCCAACCCTGATGTCCTTGCCGTGTCTGAATCCTGGCTTAGGAAGGCCACCAAAAACACTGAGATTTCCATACCCAACTATAACACTTTCCGTCAAGATAGAACTGCCAAAGGGGGAGTAGTTGCAATCTACTGCAGAGATAGCCTGCAAAGTTCTGTCATACTTTCCAAGTCTATGCCCAAACAGTTCGAACTTCTAATTTTAAATATTAATCTCTCCAGAAATAAGTCTCTCACTGTTGCCGCCTGCTACCGACCCCCCTCAGCTCCCAGCTGTGCCCTGGACACCATCTGTGAATTGATCGCTCCCCATCTAGCTTCAGAGTTTGTTCTGTTAGGTGACCTAAACTGAGATATGCTTAACACCCCGGCAGTCCTACAATCTAAGCTTGATGCCCTCAATCTCACACAAATCATCAAGGAACCCACCAGGTACAACCCTAAATCCATAAACATGGGCACCCTAATAGACATTATCCTGACCAACTTGCCCTCCAAATACACCTCTGCTGTCTTCAATCAAGATCTCAGCGATCACTGCCTCATTGCCTGTATCCGCCACGGGTCCACGGTCAAACGACCACCCCTCATCACTGTCAAACGCTCCCTAAAACACTTCTGCGAGCAGGCCTTTCTAATCGACCTGGCCCGGGTACCCTGGAAGGATATTGACCTCATCCCGTCAGTTGAGGATGCCTGGTCATTCTTTAAAAGTTACTTCCTCACCATATTAGACAAGCATGCTCCGTTCAAAAAATGCAGAACCAAGAACAGATATAGCCCTTGGTTCACTCCAGACCTGACTGCCCTCGACCAGCACAAAAACATCCTGTGGCGAACTGCAATAGCATCGAAGAGCCCCCGCGATATGCAACTGTTCAGGGAAGTCAGGAACCAATACACGCAGTCAGTGAGGAAAGCAAAGGCCAGCTTTTTCAAGCAGAAATTTGCATCCTGTAGCTCTAACTCCAAAAAGTTCTGGGATACTGTAAAGTCCATGGAAACCAAGAGCACCTCCTCCCAGCTGCCCACTGCACTGAGGCTAGATAACACGGTCACCACTGATAAGTCCGTGATAATCGAAAACTTCAACAAACATTTCTCAATGGCTGGCCATGCCTTCCACCTGGCGACTCCAACCTTGGCCAACAGCCCCGCCCCCCTCGCTGTTACTCGCCCAAGCCTCCCCAGCTTCTCCTTTACCCATATCCAGATAGCAGATGTTCTGAAAGAGCTGGAAAACCTGGACCCATACAAATCAGCTGGGCATGACAATCTGGACCCCCTATTTCTGAAACTGTCCGCCGCCATTGTCGCACCCCCTATTACCAGCCTGTTCAACCTCTCCTTCGTATCATCTGAGATCCCCAAGGATTGGAAAGCTGCCGCTGTCATCCCCCTCTTCAAAGGGGAAGACACCCTGGACCCAAACTGTTACAGACCTATATCCATCCTGCCCTGCCTAGCTAAGGTCTTCGAAAGCCAAGTCAACAAACAGATCACTGACCATCTCGAATCCCACCGTACCTTCTCCGCTGTGCAATCCGGTTTCCGAGCCGGTCACGGGTGCACCTCAGCCACGCTCAAGGTACTAAACGATATCATAACCGCCATCGATAAAAGACATTACTGTGCAGCCGTCTTCATCGACCTGGCCAAGGCTTTCGACTCTGTCAATCACCATATTCTTATCGGCAGACTCAATAGCCTCGGTTTTTCTAATGACTGCCTTGCCTGGTTCACCAACTACTTTGCAGACAGAGTTCAGTGTGTCAAATCGGAGGGCATGTTGTCCGGTCCTCTGGCAGTCTCTATGGGGGTACCACAGGGTTCAATTCTCGGGCCGACTCTTTTCTCTGTATACATCAATGATGTTGCTCTTGCTGCGGGCGATTCCCTGATCCACCTCTACGCAGACGACACCATTCTGTATACTTCCGGCCCTTCCCTGGACACTGTGCTATCTAACCTCCAAACGAGCTTCAATGCCATACAACACTCCTTCCGTGGCCTCCAACTGCTCTTAAACCAAATGCATGCTTTTCAACCGTTCGCTGCCTGCACCCGCACGCCCGACTAGCATCACCACCCTGAACGGTTCCGACCTAGAATATGTGGACATCTATAAGTACCTAGGTGTCTGGCTAGACTGCAAACTCTCCTTCCAGCCTCATATCAAACATCTCCAATCCAAAATCAAATCTAGAGTCGGCTTTCTATTCCGGAACAAAGCCTCCTTCACTCACGCCGCCAAACTTACCCTAGTAAAACTGACTATCCTACCGATCCTCGACTTCGGCGATGTCATCTACAAAATAGCTTCCAATACTCTACTCAGCAAACTGTATGCAGTTTATCACAGTGCCATCCGTTTTGTTACTAAAGCACCTTATACGACCCACCACTGCGACCTGTATGCACTAGTTGGCTGACCCTCGCTAAATGTTCGTCGTCAGACCCACTGGCTCCAGGTCATCTACAAGGCTATGCTAGGTAAAGTGCCGCCTTATCTCAGTTCACTGGTCACGATGGCTACACCCACCCGTAGCACGCGCTCCAGCAGGTGTATCTCACTGATCATCCCTAAAGCCAAAACCTCATTTGGACGCCTTTCCTTCCAGTTCTCTGCTGCCTGCGACTGGAACGAATTGCAAAAATCTCTGAAGTTGGAGACTTTTATCTCCCTCAACAACTTTAAAAATCTGCTATCCGAGCAGCTAACCGATCGCTGCAGCTGTACATAGTCCATCTGTAAACTACCCACCCAATTTACCTACCTCACCCCCATACTGCTTTTATTTATTTACTTTTCTGCTCTTTTGCACACCAGTATCTCTTCTTGCACATGATCATCTGATGATTTATCACTCCAGTGTTAATCTGCTAAATTGTAATTATTCGATTTATTGCCTACCTCATGCCTTTTGCACACATTGTATATAGATTCTCTTTTTCCTACCATGTTATTGACTTGTTTATTGTTTACTCCATGTGTAACTCTGTGTTGTTGTCTGTTCAAACTGCTATGCTTTATCTTGGCCAGGTCGCAGTTGCAAATGAGAACTTGTTCTCAACTAGCCTACCTGGTTAAATAAAGGTGAAAAAATGTCACACCTCTGCATTTTCGGTGAAAGGCGGTATGTGCCGGTATGTGAATAAATGATAAAATCCCCATTGGAATCTGTCAGTTTGAAACTAGAGATTTCACCTTTTTTTTGCGTGTCACAGGACTCGTCTGAAGGTAACCAGTACCGGTTAAAATTACAGATTTTTAATCAAGGAAGAAATTAATACATGTTGAAGCCACTAGTGGAAAGCACAAATGATTAGCAGTCCATTGCCTTAATCACTCAGCCACCTCGTCCTATACTCCAGGGATGGCAGTTACCCCTCCAACCAGTAAACAAAGATCCGCTTGTCTCAGACTGTTAAAGGGCTCGTCCGGGATTTGAACCCGGGACCTCTCGCACCCAAAGCGAGAATCATACCCCTAGACCAACGAGCCATTTCGTCAAATACATTTTTTTGCTATCGCCAGCAATGACGGTGAGGATATGGATTGACTTGTCGATGGTGCCAGGCCACAGTGAATCACGTGAGTTTTGTTGGTATACTTGTGAGCATAGCTGTCTTCCAAGCAGTTGACCAGGTTTCAGTTCAAATCCTCTGTAATTCATCTGCCGAGTCTTTCAGATTCAATTTTCATTTTCTGTAACAGCAAGAAACAAATGAAGAAGAGCTAAATGAAGATTTTGAAGTTGAAAAAGAAGACATCAAAACGAATTGGAGCTCATTGAATTTGAGCCGATTGACGCACCGGTATGTGAATAAATGATAAAATCCCCATTGGAATCTGTCAGTTTGAAACTAGAGATTTCACCTTTTTTTTGCACTGGATGCTTCTCAATCTTCCATAACCGCTGATGTCACACCTCTGCATTTTCGGTGAAAGGCGGCAGAGCGAGAGCGATGTTTGTCAAAACATGAGACATCCCGAATATCAGTTTTCTCATATAAATGTCTGTAGCTTCCGAACGGTTTGACCAACAAAATTGTTTGACCATTCTATGGAAAGGGGAGACTCTAACAAACACAATGCCGTTCTCAGTTTTGCTCTACGACCCCCACAAGTGTCACAGGACTCGTCTGAAGGTAACCAGTACCGGTTAAAATTACAGATTTTTAATCAAGGAAGAAATTAATACATGTTGAAGCCACTAGTGGAGAGCACAAATGATTAGCAGTCCATTGCCTTAATCACTCAGCCACCTCGTCCTATACTCCAGGGATTGCAGTTGCCCCTCCAACCAGTAAACAAAGATCCGCTTGTCTCAGACTGTTAAAGGGCTCGTCCGGGATTTGAACCCGGGACCTCTCGCACCCAAAGCGAGAATCATACCCCTAGAACAACGAGCCATTTCGTGGAAGACATTTTTTTGCTGTCGCCAGCAATGACGGTGAGGATATGGATTGACTTGTCGATGGTGCCAGGCCACAGTGAATCACGTGAGTTTTGTTGGTATACTTGTGAGCATAGCTGTCTTCCAAGCACTTGACCAGGTTTCAGTTCAAATCCTCTGTATTTCATCTTCCGAGTCTTTCAGATTCAATTTTCATTTTCTGTAACAGCAAGAAACAAATGAAGAAGAGCTAAATGAAGATTTTGAAGTTGAAAAAGAAGACATCAAAACGAATTGGAGCTCATTGAATTTGAGCCGATTGACGCACCGGTATGTGAATAAATGATAAAATCCCCATTGGAATCTGTCAGTTTGAAACTAGAGATTTCACCTTTTTTTTTGCACTGGATGCTTCTCAATCTTCCATAACCGCTGATGTCACACCTCTGCATTTTCGGTGAAAGGCGGCAGAGCGAGAGCGATGTTTGTCAAAACATGAGACATCCCGAATATCAGTTTTCTCATATAAATGTCTGTAGCTTCCGAACGGTTTGACCAACAAAATTGTTTGACCATTCTATGGAAAGGGGAGACTCTAACAAACACAATGCCGTTCTCAGTTTTGCTCTACGACCCCCACAAGTGTCACAGGACTCGTCTGAAGGTAACCAGTACCGGTTAAAATTACAGATTTTTAATCAAGGAAGAAATTAATACATGTTGAAGCCACTAGTGGAGAGCACAAATGATTAGCAGTCCATTGCCTTAATCACTCAGCCACCTCGTCCTATACTCCAGGGATTGCAGTTGCCCCTCCAACCAGTAAACAAAGATCCGCTTGTCTCAGACTGTTAAAGGGCTCGTCCGGGATTTGAACCCGGGACCTCTCGCACCCAAAGCGAGAATCATACCCCTAGAACAACGAGCCATTTCGTGGAAGACATTTTTTTGCTGTCGCCAGCAATGACGGTGAGGATATGGATTGACTTGTCGATGGTGCCAGGCCACAATGAATCACGTGAGTTTTGTTGGTATACTTGTGAGCATAGCTGTCTTCCAAGCAGTTGACCAGGTTTCAGTTCAAATCCTCTGTATTTCATCTTCCGAGTCTTTCAGATTCAATTTTCATTTTCTGTAACAGCAAGAAACAAATGAAGAAGAGCTAAATGAAGATTTTGAAGTTGAAAAAGAAGACATCAAAACGAATTGGAGCTCATTGAATTTGAGCCGATTGACGCACCGGTATGTGAATAAATGATAAAATCCCCATTGGAATCTGTCAGTTTGAAACTAGAGATTTCAACTTTTTTTTTGCACTGGATGCTTCTCAATCTTCCATAACCGCTGATGTCACACCTCTGCATTTTCGGTGAAAGGCGGCAGAGCGAGAGCGATGTTTGTCAAAACATGAGACATCCCGAATATCACTTTTCTCATATAAATGTCTGTAGCTTCCGAACGGTTTGACCAACAAAATTGTTTGACCATTCTATGGAAAGGGGAGACTCTAACAAACACAATGCCGTTCTCAGTTTTGCTCTACGACCCCCACAAGTGTCACAGGACTCGTCTGAAGGTAACCAGTACCGGTTAAAATTACAGATTTTTAATCAAGGAAGAAATTAATACATGTTGAAGCCACTAGTGGAGAGCACAAATGATTAGCAGTCCATTGCCTTAATCACTCAGCCACCTCGTCCTATACTCCAGGGATTGCAGTTGCCCCTCCAACCAGTAAACAAAGATCCGCTTGTCTCAGACTGTTAAAGGGCTCGTCCGGGATTTGAACCCGGGACCTCTCGCACCCAAAGCGAGAATCATACCCCTAGAACAACGAGCCATTTCGTGGAAGACATTTTTTTGCTGTCGCCAGCAATGACGGTGAGGATATGGATTGACTTGTCGATGGTGCCAGGCCACAGTGAATCACGTGAGTTTTGTTGGTATACTTGTGAGCATAGCTGTCTTCCAAGCAGTTGACCAGGTTTCAGTTCAAATCCTCTGTATTTCATCTTCCGAGTCTTTCAGATTCAATTTTCATTTTCTGTAACAGCAAGAAACAAATGAAGAAGAGCTAAATGAAGATTTTGAAGTTGAAAAAGAAGACATCAAAACGAATTGGAGCTCATTGAATTTGAGCCGATTGACGCACCGGTATGTGAATAAATGATAAAATCCCCATTGGAATCTGTCAGTTTGAAACTAGAGATTTCACCTTTTTTTTTGCACTGGATGCTTCTCAATCTTCCATAACCGCTGATGTCACACCTCTGCATTTTCGGTGAAAGGCGGCAGAGCGAGAGCGATGTTTGTCAAAACATGAGACATCCCGAATATCAGTTTTCTCATATAAATGTCTGTAGCTTCCGAACGGTTTGACCAACAAAATTGTTTGACCATTCTATGGAAAGGGGAGACTCTAACAAACACAATGCCGTTCTCAGTTTTGCTCTACGACCCCCACAAGTGTCACAGGACTCGTCTGAAGGTAACCAGTACCGGTTAAAATTACAGATTTTTAATCAAGGAAGAAATTAATACATGTTGAAGCCACTAGTGGAGAGCACAAATGATTAGCAGTCCATTGCCTTAATCACTCAGCCACCTCGTCCTATACTCCAGGGATGGCAGTTGCCCCTCCAACCAGTAAACAAAGATCCGCTTGTCTCAGACTGTTAAAGGGCTCGTCCGGGATTTGAACCCGGGACCTCTCGCACCCAAAGCGAGAATCATACCCCTAGAACAACGAGCCATTTCGTGGAAGACATTTTTTTGCTGTCGCCAGCAATGACGGTGAGGATATGGATTGACTTGTCGATGGTGCCAGGCCACAGTGAATCACGTGAGTTTTGTTGGTATACTTGTGAGCATAGCTGTCTTCCAAGCAGTTGACCAGGTTTCAGTTCAAATCCTCTGTATTTCATCTTCCGAGTCTTTCAGATTCAATTTTCATTTTCTGTAACAGCAAGAAACAAATGAAGAAGAGCTAAATGAAGATTTTGAAGTTGAAAAAGAAGACATCAAAACGAATTGGAGCTCATTGAATTTGAGCCGATTGACGCACCGGTATGTGAATAAATGATAAAATCCCCATTGGAATCTGTCAGTTTGAAACTAGAGATTTCAACTTTTTTTTTGCACTGGATGCTTCTCAATCTTCCATAACCGCTGATGTCACACCTCTGCATTTTCGGTGAAAGGCGGCAGAGCGAGAGCGATGTTTGTCAAAACATGAGACATCCCGAATATCACTTTTCTCATATAAATGTCTGTAGCTTCCGAACGGTTTGACCAACAAAATTGTTTGACCATTCTATGGAAAGGGGAGACTCTAACAAACACAATGCCGTTCTCAGTTTTGCTCTACGACCCCCACAAGTGTCACAGGACTCGTCTGAAGGTAACCAGTACCGGTTAAAATTACAGATTTTTAATCAAGGAAGAAATTAATACATGTTGAAGCCACTAGTGGAGAGCACAAATGATTAGCAGTCCATTGCCTTAATCACTCAGCCACCTCGTCCTATACTCCAGGGATGGCAGTTGCCCCTCCAACCAGTAAACAAAGATCCGCTTGTCTCAGACTGTTAAAGGGCTCGTCCGGGATTTGAACCCGGGACCTCTCGCACCCAAAGCGAGAATCATACCCCTAGACCAACGAGCCATTTTGTGGAAGCCATTTTTTTGCTGTCGCCAGCAATGACGGTGAGGATATGGATTGGCTTGTCGATGGTGCCAGGCCACAGTGAATCACGTGAGTTTTGTTGGTATACTTGTGAGCATAGCTGTCTTCCAAGCAGTTGACCAGGTTTCAGTTCAAATCCTCTGTAATTCATCTGCCGAGTCTTTCAGATTCAATTTTCATTTTCTGTAACAGCAAGAAACAAATGAAGAAGAGCTAAATGAAGATTTTGAAGTTGAAAAAGAAGACATCAAAACGAATTGGAGCTCATTGAATTTGAGCCGATTGACGCACCGGTATGTGAATAAATGATAAAATCCCCATTGGAATCTGTCAGTTTGAAACTAGAGATTTCACCTTTTTTTTTGCACTGGATGCTTCTCAATCTTCCATAACCGCTGATGTCACACCTCTGCATTTTCGGTGAAAGGCGGCAGAGCGAGAGCGATGTTTGTCAAAACATGAGACATCCCGAATATCACTTTTCTCATATAAATGTCTGTAGCTTCCGAACGGTTTGACCAACAAAATTGCTTGACCATTCTATGGAAAGGGGAGACTCTAACAAACACAATGCCGTTCTCAGTTTTGCTCTACGACCCCCACAAGTGTCACAGGACTCGTCTGAAGGTAACCAGTACCGGTTAAAATTACAGATTTTTAATCAAGGAAGAAATTAACCTGTCTAGGATGAGGGTGCCGCTAGCGGCACTCCCCCCCCACCCCCACTGAAAAGGCAGAGCCGCGAAATTCAAAAATTTTTTTTTTTTAAATATTTAACTTTCACACATTAAAGTCCAATACAGCTAATGAAAGACACAGATCTTGTGAATCCAGCCAACATGTCCGATTTTTAAAATGTTTTACAGGGAAGACACAATATGTAAAGATGTACATCTATTACCTAAAAACACATTAGCATAATCCACCATCTTTTATTTGTCCACCAACACCAGTAGCTATCACCAATTCGGCTAAACTAAGATATTTATAGCCCCTAACCAAGAAAAAAACTCATCAGATGACAGTCTGATAACATATTTATGGTATGGGATAGGTTTTGTTAGAAAAATGTGCATATTTCAGGTAGATGGCATAGGTTACAATTGCACCCACCGTCACAAATGGACTAGAATAACTACATAGAGCAACGTGTTTACCTACTTACTAATCATCAAACATTTCGTAAAAATACACAGCATACACTAATCGAAAGACACAGATCCTGTGAATACAGACAATATTTCAGATTTTCTAAGTGTCTTACAGCGAAAACACAATAAATCGTTATATTAGCATAGCACAGGTGCAAACATTACCCCAGCATTAATTCTAGCCAAAGTGAGCGATAACGTCAACATCGCCAAAATATATTATTTTTTTCACTAACCTTCTCAGAATTCTTCAGATGACACCCCTGTAACATCACATTACAACATGCATATACAGTTTGTTCGAAAATGTGCATATTTAGCCACCAAAATCATGGTTAGACAATGGGGAAAGTAGCCCAGCTGGTGAGAAAATGTCTGTGCGCCATATTAGACAGTGATCTACGCTTATACATAAATACTCATAAACGTGACTAAAAAATATAGGGTGGACATCGATTGATAGACAATTTAATTCTTAATACAATCGCGGAATTACATTTTTTAAATTATCCTTACTTTTCAATACAGTTTGCGCCAAGCGAAGCTACGTCAAAAAACATGGCGTCCTAAGCCACTAACATTTTTCGACAGAAACACGATTTATCATAATAAAAATGTCCTACTTTGAGCTGTTCTTCCATCAGTATCTTGGGCAAAGGATCCTTTCTTGGGTCTAATCGTCTTTTGGTGGAAAGCTGTCCTCTTGCCATGTGGAAATGCCAACTGCGTTCAGCATGAACTGGAAGCGTGCCCGGCGATTCACAGCGTTTCAGAAATAAATGTCCCAAAATCGCACTAAACGGATATAAATTGCTATAAAACGCTTTAAATTAACTACCTTATGATGTTTTTAACTCCTATAACGAGTCTTAACATGACCGGAGAAAGATTACTCCCAACACTAATGCTTGGAACAGGTGCGGGTCGGTGTCCTCCACGCGCGTGACGCACCAATAAAAGAGTTGCTAGCTACAGGGTTTTTTAATTTATAGTGCCTGTGAACGCGCAATCGACCCCATTCAAATCGTCATCACGTAAAGGCATCCAGGGGAAGACGTAAGCAGTGTCCGTATACTCATAGCAATAACTGTGGCCTTTTAACTGACTCCAGATCAGGGGCCAAAATTTCTGAAATTTGACTCCATGTCAGGGAAATTGCTGTAGAATGGGTTCTGTTCCACTTAGAGACAAAATTTCAACTCTTATAGAAACTATAGACTGTTTTCTATCCAATAATAATAATAATATGCATATTGTACGATCAAGAATTTTGTGGGAAGCCGTTTCAAAAATTACACGATTAGCATAAATAGTGACAACAGCGCCCCCAGCCTCAACAGGTTAATACATGTTGAAGCCACTAGTGGAGAGCACAAATGATTAGCAGTCCATTGCCTTAATCACTCAGCCACCTCGTCCTATACTTTGAACCAGGGACCTCTCGCACCCAAAGCGAGAATCATACCCCTAGACCAACGAGCCATTTCGTCAAAGACATTTTTTTGCTATCGCCAGCAATGACGGTGAGGATATGGATTGACTTGTCGATGGTGCCAGGCCACAGTGAATCACGTGAGTTTTGTTGGTATACTTGTGAGCATAGCTGTCTTCCAAGCAGTTGACCAGGTTTCAGTTCAAATCCTCTGTAATTCATCTGCCGAGGCTTTCAGATTAAATTTTCATTTTCTGTAACAGCAAGAAACAAATGAAGAAGAGCTAAATTAAGATTTTGAAGTTGAAAAAGAAGACATCAAAACGAATTGGAGCTCATTGAATTTGAGCCGATTGACGCACCGGTATGTGAATAAATGATAAAATCCCCATTGGAATCTGTCAGTTTGAAACTAGAGATTTCACCTTTTTTTTGCACTGGATGCTTCTCAATCTTCCATAACCGCTGATGTCACACCTCTGCATTTTCGGTGAAAGGCGGCAGAGCGAGAGCGATGTTTGTCAAAACATGAGACATCCCGAATATCAGTTTTCTCATATAAATGTCTGTAGCTTCCGAACGGTTTGACCAACAAAATTGCTTGACCATTCTATGGAAAGGGGAGACTCTAACAAACACAATGCCGTTCTCAGTTTTGCTCTACGACCCCCACAAGTGTCACAGGACTCGTCTGAAGGTAACCAGTACCGGTTAAAATTACAGATTTTTAATCAAGGAAGAAATTAATACATGTTGAAGCCACTAGTGGAGAGCACAAATGATTAGCAGTCCATTGCCTTAATCACTCAGCCACCTCGTCCTATACTCCAGGGATGGCAGTTACCCCTCCAACCAGTAAACAAAGATCCGCTTGTCTCAGACTGTTAAAGGGCTCGTCCGGGATTTGAACCCTGGACCTCTCGCACCTAAAGCGAAAATCATACCCCTAGACCAACGAGCATTTCGTCAAAGACATTTTTTTGCTATCGCCAGCAATGACGGTGAGGATATGGATTGACTTGTCGATGGTGCCAGGCCACAGTGAATCACGTGAGTTTTGTTGGTATACTTGTGAGCATAGCTGTCTTCCAAGCAGTTGACCAGGTTTCAGTTCAAATCCTCTGTAATTCATCTGCCGAGTCTTTCAGATTAAATTTTCATTTTCTGTAACAGCAAGAAACAAATGAAGAAGAGCTAAATGAAGATTTTGAAGTTGAAAAAGAAGACATCAAAACGAATTGGAGCTCATTGAATTTGAGCCGATTGACGCACCGGTATGTGAATAAATGATAAAATCCCCATTGGAATCTGTCAGTTTGAAACTAGAGATTTCACCTTTTTTTTTGCACTGGATGCTTCTCAATCTTCCATAACCGCTGATGTCACACCTCTGCATTTTCGGTGAAAGGCGGCAGAGCGAGAGCGATGTTTGTCAAAACATGAGACATCCCGAATATCAGTTTTCTCATATAAATGTCTGTAGCTTCCGAATGGTTTGACAAACAAAATTGCTTGACCATTCTATGGAAAGGGGAGACTCTAACAAACACAATGCCGTTCTCAGTTTTGCTCTACAACCCCCACAAGTGTCACAGGACTCGTCTGAAGGTAACCAGTACCGGTTAAAATTACAGATTTTTAATCAAGGAAGAAATTAATACATGTTGAAGCCACTAGTGGAGAGCACAAATGATTAGCAGTCCATTGCCTTAATCACTCAGCCACCTTGTCCTATACTCCAGGGATGGCAGTTACCCCTCCAACCAGTAAACAAAGATCCGCTTGTCTCAGACTGTTAAAGGGCTCGTCCGGGATTTGAACCCGGGACCTCTCACACCCAAAGCGAGAATCATACCCTTAGACCAACGATCTATTTCGTGGAAGACGTTTTTTTGCTGTCGCCAGCAATGACGGTGAGGATATGGATTGACTTGTCGATGGTGCCATGCCACAGTGAATCACGTGAGTTTTGTTGGTATACTTGTGAGCATAGCTGTCTTCCAAGCAGTTGACCAGGTTTCAGTTCAAATCCTCTGTAATTCATCTGCCGAGTCTTTCAGATTCAATTTTCATTTTCTGTAACAGCAAGAAACAAATGAAGAAGAGCTAAATGAAGATTTTGAAGTTGAAAAAGAAGACATCAAAACGAATTGGAGCTCATTGAATTTGAGCCGATTGACGCACCGGTATGTGAATAAATGATAAAATCCCCATTGGAATCTGTCAGTTTAAAACTAGAGATTTCACCTTTTTTTTGCACTGGATGCTTCTCAATCTTCCATAACCGCTGATGTCACACCTCTGCATTTTCGGTGAAAGGCGGCAGAGCGAGAGCGATGTTTGTCAAAACATGAGACATCCCGAATATCAGTTTTCTCATATAAATGTCTGTAGCTTCCGAACGGTTTGACCAACAAAATTGTTTGACCATTCAATGGAAAGGGGAGACTCTAACAAACGCAATGCCGTTCTCAGTTTTGCTCTACGACCCCCACAAGTGTCACAGGACTCGTCTGAAGGTAACCAGTACCGGTTAAAATTACAGATTTTTAATCAAGGAAGAAATTAATACATGTTGAAGCCACTAGTGGAGAGCACAAATGATTAGCAGTCCATTGCCTTAATCACTCAGCCACCTCGTCCTATACTGCAGGGATGGCAGTTACCCCTCCAACCAGTAAACAAAGATCCGCTTGTCTCAGACTGTTAAAGGGCTCGTCCGGGATTTGAACCCGGGACCTCTCGCACCCAAAGTGAGAATCATACCCTTAGACCAACGATCTATTTCGTGGAAGACGTTTTTTTGCTGTCGCCAGCAATGACGGTGAGGATATGGATTGACTTGTCGATGGTGCCATGCCACAGTGAATCACGTGAGTTTTGTTGGTATACTTGTGAGCATAGCTGTCTTCCAAGCAGTTGACCAGGTTTCAGTTCAAATCCTCTGTAATTAATCTGCCGAGTCTTTCAGATTCAATTTTCATTTTCTGTAACAGCAAGAAACAAATGAAGAAGAGCTAAATGAAGATTTTGAAGTTGAAAAAGAAGACATCAAAACGAATTGGAGCTCATTGAATTTGAGCCGATTGACGCACCGGTATGTGAATAAATGATAAAATCCCCATTGGAATCTGTCAGTTTAAAACTAGAGATTTCACCTTTTTTTGCACTGGATGCTTCTCAATCTTCCATAACCGCTGATGTCACACCTCTGCATTTTCGGTGAAAGGCGGCAGAGCGAGAGCGATGTTTGTCAAAACATGAGACATCCCGAATATCAGTTTTCTCATATAAATGTCTGTAGCTTCCGAACGGTTTGACCAACAAAATTGCTTGACCATTCTATGGAAAGGGGAGACTCTAACAAACACAATGCCGTTCTCAGTTTTGCTCTACGACCCCCACAAGTGTCACAGGACTCGTCTGAAGGTAACCAGTACCGGTTAAAATTACAGATTTTTAATCAAGGAAGAAATTAATACATGTTGAAGCCACTAGTGGAGAGCACAAATGATTAGCAGTCCATTGCCTTAATCACTCAGCCACCTCGTCCTATACTGCAGGGATGGCAGTTACCCCTCCAACCAGTAAACAAAGATCCGCTTGTCTCAGACTGTTAAAGGGCTCGTCCGGGATTTGAACCCGGGACCTCTCGCACCCAAAGCGAGAATCATACCCCTAGACCAACGAGCCATTTCGTCAAAGACATTTTTTTGCTATCGCCAGCAATGACGGTGAGGATATGGATTGACTTGTCGATGGTGCCAGGCCACAGTGAATCACGTGAGTTTTGTTGGTATACTTGTGAGCATAGCTGTCTTCCAAGCAGTTGACCAGGTTTCAGTTCAAATCCTCTGTAATTCATCTGCCGAGTCTTTCAGATTAAATTTTCATTTTCTGTAACAGCAAGAAACAAATGAAGAAGAGCTAAATTAAGATTTTGAAGTTGAAAAAGAAGACATCAAAACGAATTGGAGCTCATTGAATTTGAGCCGATTGACGCACCGGTATGTGAATAAATGATAAAATCCCCATTGGAATCTGTCAGTTTGAAACTAGAGATTTCACCTTTTTTTTGCACTGGATGCTTCTCAATCTTCCATAACCGCTGATGTCACACCTCTGCATTTTCGGTGAAAGGCGGCAGAGCGAGAGCGATGTTTGTCAAAACATGAGACATCCCGAATATCAGTTTTCTCATATAAATGTCTGTAGCTTCCGAACGGTTTGACCAACAAAATTGCTTGACCATTCTATGGAAAGGGGAGACTCTAACAAACACAATGCCGTTCTCAGTTTTGCTCTACGACCCCCACAAGTGTCACAGGACTCGTCTGAAGGTAACCAGTACCGGTTAAAATTACAGATTTTTAATCAAGGAAGAAATTAATACATGTTGAAGCCACTAGTGGAGAGCACAAATGATTAGCAGTCCATTGCCTTAATCACTCAGCCACCTCGTCCTATACTGCAGGGATGGCAGTTACCCCTCCAACCAGTAAACAAAGATCCGCTTGTCTCAGACTGTTAAAGGGCTCGTCCGGGATTTGAACCCGGGACCTCTCGCACCCAAAGCGAGAATCATACCCCTAGACCAACGAGCCATTTCGTCAAAGACATTTTTTTGCTATCGCCAGCAATGACGGTGAGGATATGGATTGACTTGTCGATGGTGCCAGGCCACAGTGAATCACGTGAGTTTTGTTGGTATACTTGTGAGCATAGCTGTCTTCCAAGCAGTTGACCAGGTTTCAGTTCAAATCCTCTGTAATTCATCTGCCGAGTCTTTCAGATTAAATTTTCATTTTCTGTAACAGCAAGAAACAAATGAAGAAGAGCTAAATTAAGATTTTGAAGTTGAAAAAGAAGACATCAAAACGAATTGGAGCTCATTGAATTTGAGCCGATTGACGCACCGGTATGTGAATAAATGATAAAATCCCCATTGGAATCTGTCAGTTTGAAACTAGAGATTTCACCTTTTTTTTGCACTGGATGCTTCTCAATCTTCCATAACCGCTGATGTCACACCTCTGCATTTTCGGTGAAAGGCGGCAGAGCGAGAGCGATGTTTGTCAAAACATGAGACATCCCGAATATCAGTTTTCTCATATAAATGTCTGTAGCTTCCGAACGGTTTGACCAACAAAATTGCTTGACCATTCTATGGAAAGGGGAGACTCTAACAAACACAATGCCGTTCTCAGTTTTGCTCTACGACCCCCACAAGTGTCACAGGACTCGTCTGAAGGTAACCAGTACCGGTTAAAATTACAGATTTTTAATCAAGGAAGAAATTAATACATGTTGAAGCCACTAGTGGAGAGCACAAATGATTAGCAGTCCATTGCCTTAATCACTCAGCCACCTCGTCCTATACTCCAGGGATGGCAGTTACCCCTCCAACCAGTAAACAAAGATCCGCTTGTCTCAGACTGTTAAAGGGCTCGTCCGGGATTTGAACCCGGGACCTCTCGCACCCAAAGCGAGAATCATACCCCTAGACCAACGAGCCATTTCGTCAAAGACATTTTTTTGCTATCGCCAGCAATGACGGTGAGGATATGGATTGACTTGTCGATGGTGCCAGGCCACAGTGAATCACGTGAGTTTTGTTGGTATACTTGTGAGCATAGCTGTCTTCCAAGCAGTTGACCAGGTTTCAGTTCAAATCCTCTGTAATTCATCTGCCGAGTCTTTCAGATTAAATTTTCATTTTCTGTAACAGCAAGAAACAAATGAAGAAGAGCTAAATGAAGATTTTGAAGTTGAAAAAGAAGACATCAAAACGAATTGGAGCTCATTGAATTTGAGCCGATTGACGCACCGGTATGTGAATAAATGATAAAATCCCCATTGGAATCTGTCAGTTTGAAACTAGAGATTTCACCTTTTTTTTGCACTGGATGCTTCTCAATCTTCCATAACCGCTGATGTCACACCTCTGCATTTTCGGTGAAAGGCGGCAGAGCGAGAGCGATGTTTGTCAAAACATGAGACATCCCGAATATCAGTTTTCTCATATAAATGTCTGTAGCTTCCGAACGGTTTGACCAACAAAATTGCTTGACCATTCTATGGAAAGGGGAGACTCTAACAAACACAATGCCGTTCTCAGTTTTGCTCTACGACCCCCACAAGTGTCACAGGACTCGTCTGAAGGTAACCAGTACCGGTTAAAATTACAGATTTTTAATCAAGGAAGAAATTAATACATGTTGAAGCCACTAGTGGAGAGCACAAATGATTAGCAGTCCATTGCCTTAATCACTCAGCCACCTCGTCCTATACTGCAGGGATGGCAGTTACCCCTCCAACCAGTAAACAAAGATCCGCTTGTCTCAGACTGTTAAAGGGCTCGTCCGGGATTTGAACCCGGGACCTCTCGCACCCAAAGCGAGAATCATACCCCTAGACCAACGAGCCATTTCGTCAAAGACATTTTTTTGCTATCGCCAGCAATGACGGTGAGGATATGGATTGACTTGTCGATGGTGCCAGGCCACAGTGAATCACGTGAGTTTTGTTGGTATACTTGTGAGCATAGCTGTCTTCCAAGCAGTTGACCAGGTTTCAGTTCAAATCCTCTGTAATTCATCTGCCGAGTCTTTCAGATTAAATTTTCATTTTCTGTAACAGCAAGAAACAAATGAAGAAGAGCTAAATTAAGATTTTGAAGTTGAAAAAGAAGACATCAAAACGAATTGGAGCTCATTGAATTTGAGCCGATTGACGCACCGGTATGTGAATAAATGATAAAATCCCCATTGGAATCTGTCAGTTTGAAACTAGAGATTTCACCTTTTTTTTGCACTGGATGCTTCTCAATCTTCCATAACCGCTGATGTCACACCTCTGCATTTTCGGTGAAAGGCGGCAGAGCGAGAGCGATGTTTGTCAAAACATGAGACATCCCGAATATCAGTTTTCTCATATAAATGTCTGTAGCTTCCGAACGGTTTGACCAACAAAATTGCTTGACCATTCTATGGAAAGGGGAGACTCTAACAAACACAATGCCGTTCTCAGTTTTGCTCTACGACCCCCACAAGTGTCACAGGACTCGTCTGAAGGTAACCAGTACCGGTTAAAATTACAGATTTTTAATCAAGGAAGAAATTAATACATGTTGAAGCCACTAGTGGAGAGCACAAATGATTAGCAGTCCATTGCCTTAATCACTCAGCCACCTCGTCCTATACTGCAGGGATGGCAGTTACCCCTCCAACCAGTAAACAAAGATCCGCTTGTCTCAGACTGTTAAAGGGCTCGTCCGGGATTTGAACCCGGGACCTCTCGCACCCAAAGCGAGAATCATACCCCTAGACCAACGAGCCATTTCGTCAAAGACATTTTTTTGCTATCGCCAGCAATGACGGTGAGGATATGGATTGACTTGTCGATGGTGCCAGGCCACAGTGAATCACGTGAGTTTTGTTGGTATACTTGTGAGCATAGCTGTCTTCCAAGCAGTTGACCAGGTTTCAGTTCAAATCCTCTGTAATTCATCTGCCGAGTCTTTCAGATTCAATTTTCATTTTCTGTAACAGCAAGAAACAAATGAAGAAGAGCTAAATTAAGATTTTGAAGTTGAAAAAGAAGACATCAAAACGAATTGGAGCTCATTGAATTTGAGCCGATTGACGCACCGGTATGTGAATAAATGATAAAATCCCCATTGGAATCTGTCAGTTTGAAACTAGAGATTTCACCTTTTTTTTGCACTGGATGCTTCTCAATCTTCCATAACCGCTGATGTCACACCTCTGCATTTTCGGTGAAAGGCGGCAGAGCGAGAGCGATGTTTGTCAAAACATGAGACATCCCGAATATCAGTTTTCTCATATAAATGTCTGTAGCTTCCGAACGGTTTGACCAACAAAATTGCTTGACCATTCTATGGAAAGGGGAGACTCTAACAAACACAATGCCGTTCTCAGTTTTGCTCTACGACCCCCACAAGTGTCACAGGACTCGTCTGAAGGTAACCAGTACCGGTTAAAATTACAGATTTTTAATCAAGGAAGAAATTAATACA
The DNA here is from genome assembly GCF_029448725.1 of Salvelinus fontinalis. Taxonomy (NCBI): domain Eukaryota; kingdom Metazoa; phylum Chordata; class Actinopteri; order Salmoniformes; family Salmonidae; genus Salvelinus; species Salvelinus fontinalis. Next base: position 27,087 of record NW_026601544.1, read on the forward strand.
TGTTGAAGCCACTAGTGGAGAGCACAAATGATTAGCAGTCCATTGCCTTAATCACTCAGCCACCTCGTCCTATACTGCAGGGATGGCAGTTACCCCTCCAACCAGTAAACAAAGATCCGCTTGTCTCAGACTGTTAAAGGGCTCGTCCGGGATTTGAACCCGGGACCTCTCGCACCCAAAGCGAGAATCATACCCCTAGACCAACGAGCCATTTCGTCAAAGACATTTTTTTGCTATCGCCAGCAATGACGGTGAGGATATGGATTGACTTGTCGATGGTGCCAGGCCACAGTGAATCACGTGAGTTTTGTTGGTATACTTGTGAGCATAGCTGTCTTCCAAGCAGTTGACCAGGTTTCAGTTCAAATCCTCTGTAATTCATCTGCCGAGTCTTTCAGATTCAATTTTCATTTTCTGTAACAGCAAGAAACAAATGAAGAAGAGCTAAATTAAGATTTTGAAGTTGAAAAAGAAGACATCAAAACGAATTGGAGCTCATTGAATTTGAGCCGATTGACGCACCGGTATGTGAATAAATGATAAAATCCCCATTGGAATCTGTCAGTTTGAAACTAGAGATTTCACCTTTTTTTTGCACTGGATGCTTCTCAATCTTCCATAACCGCTGATGTCACACCTCTGCATTTTCGGTGAAAGGCGGCAGAGCGAGAGCGATGTTTGTCAAAACATGAGACATCCCGAATATCAGTTTTCTCATATAAATGTCTGTAGCTTCCGAACGGTTTGACCAACAAAATTGCTTGACCATTCTATGGAAAGGGGAGACTCTAACAAACACAATGCCGTTCTCAGTTTTGCTCTACGACCCCCACAAGTGTCACAGGACTCGTCTGAAGGTAACCAGTACCGGTTAAAATTACAGATTTTTAATCAAGGAAGAAATTAATACATGTTGAAGCCACTAGTGGAGAGCACAAATGATTAGCAGTCCATTGCCTTAATCACTCAGCCACCTCGTCCTATACTGCAGGGATGGCAGTTACCCCTCCAACCAGTAAACAAAGATCCGCTTGTCTCAGACTGTTAAAGGGCTCGTCCGGGATTTGAACCCGGGACCTCTCGCACCCAAAGCGAGAATCATACCCCTAGACCAACGAGCCATTTCGTCAAAGACATTTTTTTGCTATCGCCAGCAATGACGGTGAGGATATGGATTGACTTGTCGATGGTGCCAGGCCACAGTGAATCACGTGAGTTTTGTTGGTATACTTGTGAGCATAGCTGTCTTCCAAGCAGTTGACCAGGTTTCAGTTCAAATCCTCTGTAATTCATCTGCCGAGTCTTTCAGATTCAATTTTCATTTTCTGTAACAGCAAGAAACAAATGAAGAAGAGCTAAATTAAGATTTTGAAGTTGAAAAAGAAGACATCAAAACGAATTGGAGCTCATTGAATTTGAGCCGATTGACGCACCGGTATGTGAATAAATGATAAAATCCCCATTGGAATCTGTCAGTTTGAAACTAGAGATTTCACCTTTTTTTTGCACTGGATGCTTCTCAATCTTCCATAACCGCTGATGTCACACCTCTGCATTTTCGGTGAAAGGCGGCAGAGCGAGAGCGATGTTTGTCAAAACATGAGACATCCCGAATATCAGTTTTCTCATATAAATGTCTGTAGCTTCCGAACGGTTTGACCAACAAAATTGCTTGACCATTCTATGGAAAGGGGAGACTCTAACAAACACAATGCCGTTCTCAGTTTTGCTCTACGACCCCCACAAGTGTCACAGGACTCGTCTGAAGGTAACCAGTACCGGTTAAAATTACAGATTTTTAATCAAGGAAGAAATTAATACATGTTGAAGCCACTAGTGGAGAGCACAAATGATTAGCAGTCCATTGCCTTAATCACTCAGCCACCTCGTCCTATACTCCAGGGATGGCAGTTACCCCTCCAACCAGTAAACAAAGATCCGCTTGTCTCAGAGTGTTAAAGGGCTCGTCCGGGATTTGAACCCGGGACCTCTCGCACCCAAAGCGAGAATCATACCCCTAGACCAACGAGCCATTTCGTCAAAGACATTTTTTTGCTATCGCCAGCAATGACGGTGAGGATATGGATTGACTTGTCGATGGTGCCAGGCCACAGTGAATCACGTGAGTTTTGTTGGTATACTTGTGAGCATAGCTGTCTTCCAAGCAGTTGACCAGGTTTCAGTTCAAATCCTCTGTAATTCATCTGCCGAGTCTTTCAGATTCAATTTTCATTTTCTGTAACAGCAAGAAACAAATGAAGAAGAGCTAAATTAAGATTTTGAAGTTGAAAAAGAAGACATCAAAACGAATTGGAGCTCATTGAATTTGAGCCGATTGACGCACCGGTATGTGAATAAATGATAAAATCCCCATTGGAATCTGTCAGTTTGAAACTAGAGATTTCACCTTTTTTTTGCACTGGATGCTTCTCAATCTTCCATAACCGCTGATGTCACACCTCTGCATTTTCGGTGAAAGGCGGCAGAGCGAGAGCGATGTTTGTCAAAACATGAGACATCCCGAATATCAGTTTTCTCATATAAATGTCTGTAGCTTCCGAACGGTTTGACCAACAAAATTGCTTGACCATTCTATGGAAAGGGGAGACTCTAACAAACACAATGCCGTTCTCAGTTTTGCTCTACGACCCCCACAAGTGTCACAGGACTCGTCTGAAGGTAACCAGTACCGGTTAAAATTACAGATTTTTAATCAAGGAAGAAATTAATACATGTTGAAGCCACTAGTGGAGAGCACAAATGATTAGCAGTCCATTGCCTTAATCACTCAGCCACCTCGTCCTATACTGCAGGGATGGCAGTTACCCCTCCAACCAGTAAACAAAGATCCGCTTGTCTCAGACTGTTAAAGGGCTCGTCCGGGATTTGAACCCGGGACCTCTCGCAACCAAAGCGAGAATCATACCCCTAGACCAACTAGCCATTTCGTGAAAGACATTTTTTTGCTGTCGCCAGCAATGACGGTGAGGATATGGATTGACTTGTCGATGGTGCCAGGCCACAGTGAATCACGTGAGTTTTGTTGGTATACTTGTGAGCATAGCTGTCTTCCAAGCAGTTGACCAGGTTTCAGTTCAAATCCTCTGTAATTCATCTGCCGAGTCTTTCAGATTCAATTTTCATTTTCTGTAACAGCAAGAAACAAATGAAGAAGAGCTAAATGAAGATTTTGAAGTTGAAAAAGAAGACATCAAAACGAATTGGAGCTCATTGAATTTGAGCCGATTGACGCACCGGTATGTGAATAAATGATAAAATCCCCATTGGAATCTGTCAGTTTGAAACTAGAGATTTCACCTTTTTTTTGCACTGGATGCTTCTCAATCTTCCATAACCGCTGATGTCACACCTCTGCATTTTCGGTGAAAGGCGGCAGAGCGAGAGCGATGTTTGTCAAAACATGAGACATCCCGAATATCAGTTTTCTCATATAAATGTCTGTAGCTTCCGAACGGTTTGACCAACAAAATTGCTTGACCATTCTATGGAAAGGGGAGACTCTAACAAACACAATGCCGTTCTCAGTTTTGCTCTACGACCCCCACAAGTGTCACAGGACTCGTCTGAAGGTAACCAGTACCGGTTAAAATTACAGATTTTTAATCAAGGAAGAAATTAATACATGTTGAAGCCACTAGTGGAGAGCACAAATGATTAGCAGTCCATTGCCTTAATCACTCAGCCACCTCGTCCTATACTGCAGGGATGGCAGTTACCCCTCCAACCAGTAAACAAAGATCCGCTTGTCTCAGACTGTTAAAGGGCTCGTCCGGGATTTGAACCCGGGACCTCTCGCACCCAAAGCGAGAATCATACCCCTAGACCAACGAGCCATTTCGTGGAAAGACATTTTTTTGCTGTCGCCAGCAATGACGGTGAGGATATGGATTGACTTGTCGATGGTGCCAGGCCACAGTGAATCACGTGAGTTTTGTTGGTATACTTGTGAGCATAGCTGTCTTCCAAGCAGTTGACCAGGTTTCAGTTCAAATCCTCTGTAATTCATCTGCCGAGTCTTTCAGATTAAATTTTCATTTTCTGTAACAGCAAGAAACAAATGAAGAAGAGCTAAATGAAGATTTTGAAGTTGAAAAAGAAGACATCAAAACGAATTGGAGCTCATTGAATTTGAGCCGATTGACGCACCGGTATGTGAATAAATGATAAAATCCCCATTGGAATCTGTCAGTTTGAAACTAGAGATTTCACCTTTTTTTTGCACTGGATGCTTCTCAATCTTCCATAACCGCTGATGTCACACCTCTGCATTTTCGGTGAAAGGCGGCAGAGCGAGAGCGATGTTTGTCAAAACATGAGACATCCCGAATATCAGTTTTCTCATATAAATGTCTGTAGCTTCCGAACGGTTTGACCAACAAAATTGCTTGACCATTCTATGGAAAGGGGAGACTCTAACAAACACAATGCCGTTCTCAGTTTTGCTCTACGACCCCCACAAGTGTCACAGGACTCGTCTGAAGGTAACCAGTACCGGTTAAAATTACAGATTTTTAATCAAGGAAGAAATTAATACATGTTGAAGCCACTAGTGGAGAGCACAAATGATTAGCAGTCCATTGCCTTAATCACTCAGCCACCTCGTCCTATACTGCAGGGATGGCAGTTACCCCTCCAACCAGTAAACAAAGATCCGCTTGTCTCAGACTGTTAAAGGTCTCGTCCGGGTTTTGAACCCGGGACCTCTCGCACCCAAAGCGAGACTCATACCCCTAGACCAACGAGCCATTTCGTGGAAAAACATTTTTTGCTGTCGCCAGCAATGACGGTGAGGATATGGATTGACTTGTCGATGGTGCCATGCCACAGTGAATCACGTGAGTTTTGTTGGTATACTTGTGAGCATAGCTGTCTTCCAAGCAGTTGACCAGGTTTCAGTTCAAATCCTCTGTAATTCATCTGCCGAGTCTTTCAGATTAAATTTTCATTTTCTGTAACAGCAAGAAACAAATGAAGAAGAGCTAAATTAAGATTTTGAAGTTGAAAAAGAAGACATCAAAACGAATTGGAGCTCATTGAATTTGAGCCGATTGACGCACCGGTATGTGAATAAATGATAAAATCCCCATTGGAATCTGTCAGTTTGAAACTAGAGATTTCACCTTTTTTTTGCACTGGATGCTTCTCAATCTTCCATAACCGCTGATGTCACACCTCTGCATTTTCGGTGAAAGGCGGCAGAGCGAGAGCGATGTTTGTCAAAACATGAGACATCCCGAATATCAGTTTTCTCATATAAATGTCTGTAGCTTCCGAACGGTTTGACCAACAAAATTGCTTGACCATTCTATGGAAAGGGGAGACTCTAACAAACACAATGCCGTTCTCAGTTTTGCTCTACGACCCCCACAAGTGTCACAGGACTCGTCTGAAGGTAACCAGTACCGGTTAAAATTACAGATTTTTAATCAAGGAAGAAATTAATACATGTTGAAGCCACTAGTGGAGAGCACAAATGATTAGCAGTCCATTGCCTTAATCACTCAGCCACCTCGTCCTATACTCCAGGGATGGCAGTTACCCCTCCAACCAGTAAACAAAGATCCGCTTGTCTCAGACTGTTAAAGGGCTCGTCCGGGATTTGAACCCTGGACCTCTCGCACCTAAAGCGAGAATCATACCCCTAGACCAACGAGCCATTTCGTCAAAGACATTTTTTTGCTATCGCCAGCAATGACGGTGAGGATATGGATTGACTTGTCGATGGTGCCAGGCCACAGTGAATCACGTGAGTTTTGTTGGTATACTTGTGAGCATAGCTGTCTTCCAAGCAGTTGACCAGGTTTCAGTTCAAATCCTCTGTAATTCATCTGCCGAGTCTTTCAGATTAAATTTTCATTTTCTGTAACAGCAAGAAACAAATGAAGAAGAGCTAAATGAAGATTTTGAAGTTGAAAAAGAAGACATCAAAACGAATTGGAGCTCATTGAATTTGAGCCGATTGACGCACCGGTATGTGAATAAATGATAAAATCCCCATTGGAATCTGTCAGTTTGAAACTAGAGATTTCACCTTTTTTTTTGCACTGGATGCTTCTCAATCTTCCATAACCGCTGATGTCACACCTCTGCATTTTCGGTGAAAGGCGGCAGAGCGAGAGCGATGTTTGTCAAAACATGAGACATCCCGAATATCAGTTTTCTCATATAAATGTCTGTAGCTTCCGAACGGTTTGACCAACAAAATTGCTTGACCATTCTATGGAAAGGGGAGACTCTAACAAACACAATGCCGTTCTCAGTTTTGCTCTACGACCCCCACAAGTGTCACAGGACTCGTCTGAAGGTAACCAGTACCGGTTAAAATTACAGATTTTTAATCAAGGAAGAAATTAATACATGTTGAAGCCACTAGTGGAGAGCACAAATGATTAGCAGTCCATTGCCTTAATCACTCAGCCACCTCGTCCTATACTGCAGGGATGGCAGTTACCCCTCCAACCAGTAAAGAAAGATCCGCTTGTCTCAGACTGTTAAAGGTCTCGTCCGGGTTTTGAACCCGGGACCTCTCGCACCCAAAGCGAGACTCATACCCCTAGACCAACGAGCCATTTCGTGGAAAAACATTTTTTGCTGTCGCCAGCAATGACGGTGAGGATATGGATTGACTTGTCGATGGTGCCAGGCCACAGTGAATCACGTGAGTTTTGTTGGTATACTTGTGAGCATAGCTGTCTTCCAAGCAGTTGACCAGGTTTCAGTTCAAATCCTCTGTAATTCATCTGCCGAGTCTTTCAGATTAAATTTTCATTTTCTGTAACAGCAAGAAACAAATGAAGAAGAGCTAAATTAAGATTTTGAAGTTGAAAAAGAAGACATCAAAACGAATTGGAGCTCATTGAATTTGAGCCGATTGACGCACCGGTATGTGAATAAATGATAAAATCCCCATTGGAATCTGTCAGTTTGAAACTAGAGATTTCACCTTTTTTTTGCACTGGATGCTTCTCAATCTTCCATAACCGCTGATGTCACACCTCTGCATTTTCGGTGAAAGGCGGCAGAGCGAGAGCGATGTTTGTCAAAACATGAGACATCCCGAATATCAGTTTTCTCATATAAATGTCTGTAGCTTCCGAACGGTTTGACCAACAAAATTGCTTGACCATTCTATGGAAAGGGGAGACTCTAACAAACACAATGCCGTTCTCAGTTTTGCTCTACGACCCCCACAAGTGTCACAGGACTCGTCTGAAGGTAACCAGTACCGGTTAAAATTACAGATTTTTAATCAAGGAAGAAATTAATACATGTTGAAGCCACTAGTGGAGAGCACAAATGATTAGCAGTCCATTGCCTTAATCACTCAGCCACCTCGTCCTATACTCCAGGGATGGCAGTTACCCCTCCAACCAGTAAACAAAGATCCGCTTGTCTCAGACTGTTAAAGGGCTCGTCCGGGATTTGAACCCTGGACCTCTCGCACCTAAAGCGAGAATCATACCCCTAGACCAACGAGCATTTCGTCAAAGACATTTTTTTGCTATCGCCAGCAATGACGGTGAGGATATGGATTGACTTGTCGATGGTGCCAGGCCACAGTGAATCACGTGAGTTTTGTTGGTATACTTGTGAGCATAGCTGTCTTCCAAGCAGTTGACCAGGTTTCAGTTCAAATCCTCTGTAATTCATCTGCCGAGTCTTTCAGATTAAATTTTCATTTTCTGTAACAGCAAGAAACAAATGAAGAAGAGCTAAATGAAGATTTTGAAGTTGAAAAAGAAGACATCAAAACGAATTGGAGCTCATTGAATTTGAGCCGATTGACGCACCGGTATGTGAATAAATGATAAAATCCCCATTGGAATCTGTCAGTTTGAAACTAGAGATTTCACCTTTTTTTTTGCACTGGATGCTTCTCAATCTTCCATAACCGCTGATGTCACACCTCTGCATTTTCGGTGAAAGGCGGCAGAGCGAGAGCGATGTTTGTCAAAACATGAGACATCCCGAATATCAGTTTTCTCATATAAATGTCTGTAGCTTCCGAATGGTTTGACAAACAAAATTGCTTGACCATTCTATGGAAAGGGGAGACTCTAACAAACACAATGCCGTTCTCAGTTTTGCTCTACGACCCCCACAAGTGTCACAGGACTCGTCTGAAGGTAACCAGTACCGGTTAAAATTACAGATTTTTAATCAAGGAAGAAATTAATACATGTTGAAGCCACTAGTGGAGAGCACAAATGATTAGCAGTCCATTGCCTTAATCACTCAGCCACCTTGTCCTATACTCCAGGGATGGCAGTTACCCCTCCAACCAGTAAACAAAGATCCGCTTGTCTCAGACTGTTAAAGGGCTCGTCCGGGATTTGAACCCGGGACCTCTCACACCCAAAGCGAGAATCATACCCTTAGACCAACGATCTATTTCGTGGAAGACGTTTTTTTGCTGTCGCCAGCAATGACGGTGAGGATATGGATTGACTTGTCGATGGTGCCATGCCACAGTGAATCACGTGAGTTTTGTTGGTATACTTGTGAGCATAGCTGTCTTCCAAGCAGTTGACCAGGTTTCAGTTCAAATCCTCTGTAATTCATCTGCCGAGTCTTTCAGATTCAATTTTCATTTTCTGTAACAGCAAGAAACAAATGAAGAAGAGCTAAATGAAGATTTTGAAGTTGAAAAAGAAGACATCAAAACGAATTGGAGCTCATTGAATTTGAGCCGATTGACGCACCGGTATGTGAATAAATGATAAAATCCCCATTGGAATCTGTCAGTTTAAAACTAGAGATTTCACCTTTTTTTTGCACTGGATGCTTCTCAATCTTCCATAACCGCTGATGTCACACCTCTGCATTTTCGGTGAAAGGCGGCAGAGCGAGAGCGATGTTTGTCAAAACATGAGACATCCCGAATATCAGTTTTCTCATATAAATGTCTGTAGCTTCCGAACGGTTTGACCAACAAAATTGCTTGACCATTCTATGGAAAGGGGAGACTCTAACAAACACAATGCCGTTCTCAGTTTTGCTCTACGACCCCCACAAGTGTCACAGGACTCGTCTGAAGGTAACCAGTACCGGTTAAAATTACAGATTTTTAATCAAGGAAGAAATTAATACATGTTGAAGCCACTAGTGGAGAGCACAAATGATTAGCAGTCCATTGCCTTAATCACTCAGCCACCTCGTCCTATACTGCAGGGATGGCAGTTACCCCTCCAACCAGTAAACAAAGATCCGCTTGTCTCAGACTGTTAAAGGGCTCGTCCGGGATTTGAACCCGGGACCTCTCGCACCCAAAGCGAGAATCATACCCTTAGACCAACGATCTATTTCGTGGAAGACGTTTTTTTGCTGTCGCCAGCAATGACGGTGAGGATATGGATTGACTTGTCGATGGTGCCATGCCACAGTGAATCACGTGAGTTTTGTTGGTATACTTGTGAGCATAGCTGTCTTCCAAGCAGTTGACCAGGTTTCAGTTCAAATCCTCTGTAATTCATCTGCCGAGTCTTTCAGATTCAATTTTCATTTTCTGTAACAGCAAGAAACAAATGAAGAAGAGCTAAATGAAGATTTTGAAGTTGAAAAAGAAGACATCAAAACGAATTGGAGCTCATTGAATTTGAGCCGATTGACGCACCGGTATGTGAATAAATGATAAAATCCCCATTGGAATCTGTCAGTTTAAAACTAGAGATTTCACCTTTTTTTTGCACTGGATGCTTCTCAATCTTCCATAACCGCTGATGTCACACCTCTGCATTTTCGGTGAAAGGCGGCAGAGCGAGAGCGATGTTTGTCAAAACATGAGACATCCCGAATATCAGTTTTCTCATATAAATGTCTGTAGCTTCCGAACGGTTTGACCAACAAAATTGCTTGACCATTCTATGGAAAGGGGAGACTCTAACAAACACAATGCCGTTCTCAGTTTTGCTCTACGACCCCCACAAGTGTCACAGGACTCGTCTGAAGGTAACCAGTACCGGTTAAAATTACAGATTTTTAATCAAGGAAGAAATTAATACATGTTGAAGCCACTAGTGGAGAGCACAAATGATTAGCAGTCCATTGCCTTAATCACTCAGCCACCTCGTCCTATACTGCAGGGATGGCAGTTACCCCTCCAACCAGTAAACAAAGATCCGCTTGTCTCAGACTGTTAAAGGGCTCGTCCGGGATTTGAACCCGGGACCTCTCGCACCCAAAGCGAGAATCATACCCCTAGACCAACGAGCCATTTCGTCAAAGACATTTTTTTGCTATCGCCAGCAATGACGGTGAGGATATGGATTGACTTGTCGATGGTGCCAGGCCACAGTGAATCACGTGAGTTTTGTTGGTATACTTGTGAGCATAGCTGTCTTCCAAGCAGTTGACCAGGTTTCAGTTCAAATCCTCTGTAATTCATCTGCCGAGTCTTTCAGATTAAATTTTCATTTTCTGTAACAGCAAGAAACAAATGAAGAAGAGCTAAATTAAGATTTTGAAGTTGAAAAAGAAGACATCAAAACGAATTGGAGCTCATTGAATTTGAGCCGATTGACGCACCGGTATGTGAATAAATGATAAAATCCCCATTGGAATCTGTCAGTTTGAAACTAGAGATTTCACCTTTTTTTTGCACTGGATGCTTCTCAATCTTCCATAACCGCTGATGTCACACCTCTGCATTTTCGGTGAAAGGCGGCAGAGCGAGAGCGATGTTTGTCAAAACATGAGACATCCCGAATATCAGTTTTCTCATATAAATGTCTGTAGCTTCCGAACGGTTTGACCAACAAAATTGCTTGACCATTCTATGGAAAGGGGAGACTCTAACAAACACAATGCCGTTCTCAGTTTTGCTCTACGACCCCCACAAGTGTCACAGGACTCGTCTGAAGGTAACCAGTACCGGTTAAAATGACAGATTTTTAATCAAGGAAGAAATGAATACATGTTGAAGCCACTAGTGGAGAGCACAAATGATTAGCAGTCCATTGCCTTAATCACTCAGCCACCTCGTCCTATACTCCAGGGATGGCAGTTACCCCTCCAACCAGTAAACAAAGATCCGCTTGTCTCAGACTGTTAAAGGGCTCGTCCGGGATTTGAACCCGGGACCTCTCGCACCCAAAGCGAGAATCATACCCCTAGACCAACGAGCCATTTCGTGGAAGACGTTTTTTTGCTGTCGCCAGCAATGACGGTGAGGATATGGATTGACTTGTCGATGGTGCCAGGCCACAGTGAATCACGTGAGTTTTGTTGGTATACTTGTGAGCATAGCTGTCTTCCAAGCAGTTGACCAGGTTTCAGTTCAAATCCTCTGTAATTCATCTGCCGAGTCTTTCAGATTAAATTTTCATTTTCTGTAACAGCAAGAAACAAATGAAGAAGAGCTAAATTAAGATTTTGAAGTTGAAAAAGAAGACATCAAAACGAATTGGAGCTCATTGAATTTGAGCCGATTGACGCACCGGTATGTGAATAAATGATAAAATCCCCTTTGGAATCTGTCAGTTTGAAACTAGAGATTTCACCTTTTTTTTGCACTGGATGCTTCTCAATCTTCCATAACCGCTGATGTCACACCTCTGCATTTTCGGTGAAAGGCGGCAGAGCGAGAGCGATGTTTGTCAAAACATGAGACATCCCGAATATCAGTTTTCTCATATAAATGTCTGTAGCTTCCGAACGGTTTGACCAACAAAATTGCTTGACCATTCTATGGAAAGGGGAGACTCTAACAAACACAATGCCGTTCTCAGTTTTGCTCTACGACCCCCACAAGTGTCACAGGACTCGTCTGAAGGTAACCAGTACCGGTTAAAATTACAGATTTTTAATCAAGGAAGAAATTAATACATGTTGAAGCCACTAGTGGAGAGCACAAATGATTAGCAGTCCATTGCCTTAATCACTCAGCCACCTCGTCCTATACTCCAGGGATGGCAGTTACCCCTCCAACCAGTAAACAAAGATCCGCTTGTCTCAGACTGTTAAAGGGCTCGTCCGGGATTTGAACCCGGGACCTCTCGCACCCAAAGCGAGAATCATACCCCTAGACCAACGAGCCATTTCGTGGAAGACGTTTTTTTGCTGTCGCCAGCAATGACGGTGAGGATATGGATTGACTTGTCGATGGTGCCAGGCCACAGTGAATCACGTGAGTTTTGTTGGTATACTTGTGAGCATAGCTGTCTTCCAAGCAGTTGACCAGGTTTCAGTTCAAATCCTCTGTAATTCATCTGCCGAGTCTTTCAGATTAAATTTTCATTTTCTGTAACAGCAAGAAACAAATGAAGAAGAGCTAAATTAAGATTTTGAAGTTGAAAAAGAAGACATCAAAACGAATTGGAGCTCATTGAATTTGAGCCGATTGACGCACCGGTATGTGAATAAATGATAAAATCCCCATTGGAATCTGTCAGTTTGAAACTAGAGATTTCACCTTTTTTTTGCACTGGATGCTTCTCAATCTTCCATAACCGCTGATGTCACACCTCTGCATTTTCGGTGAAAGGCGGCAGAGCGAGAGCGATGTTTGTCAAAACATGAGACATCCCGAATATCAGTTTTCTCATATAAATGTCTGTAGCTTCCGAACGGTTTGACCAACAAAATTGCTTGACCATTCTATGGAAAGGGGAGACTCTAACAAACACAATGCCGTTCTCAGTTTTGCTCTACGACCCCCACAAGTGTCACAGGACTCGTCTGAAGGTAACCAGTACCGGTTAAAATTACAGATTTTTAATCAAGGAAGAAATTAATACATGTTGAAGCCACTAGTGGAGAGCACAAATGATTAGCAGTCCATTGCCTTAATCACTCAGCCACCTCGTCCTATACTGCAGGGATGGCAGTTACCCCTCCAACCAGTAAACAAAGATCCGCTTGTCTCAGACTGTTAAAGGGCTCGTCCGGGATTTGAACCCGGGACCTCTCGCACCCAAAGCGAGAATCATACCCCTAGACCAACGAGCCATTTCGTCAAAGACATTTTTTTGCTATCGCCAGCAATGACGGTGAGGATATGGATTGACTTGTCGATGGTGCCAGGCCACAGTGAATCACGTGAGTTTTGTTGGTATACTTGTGAGCATAGCTGTCTTCCAAGCAGTTGACCAGGTTTCAGTTCAAATCCTCTGTAATTCATCTGCCGAGTCTTTCAGATTAAATTTTCATTTTCTGTAACAGCAAGAAACAAATGAAGAAGAGCTAAATTAAGATTTTGAAGTTGAAAAAGAAGACATCAAAACGAATTGGAGCTCATTGAATTTGAGCCGATTGACGCACCGGTATGTGAATAAATGATAAAATCCCCATTGGAATCTGTCAGTTTGAAACTAGAGATTTCACCTTTTTTTTGCACTGGATGCTTCTCAATCTTCCATAACCGCTGATGTCACACCTCTGCATTTTCGGTGAAAGGCGGCAGAGCGAGAGCGATGTTTGTCAAAACATGAGACATCCCGAATATCAGTTTTCTCATATAAATGTCTGTAGCTTCCGAACGGTTTGACCAACAAAATTGCTTGACCATTCTATGGAAAGGGGAGACTCTAACAAACACAATGCCGTTCTCAGTTTTGCTCTACGACCCCCACAAGTGTCACAGGACTCGTCTGAAGGTAACCAGTACCGGTTAAAATTACAGATTTTTAATCAAGGAAGAAATTAATACATGTTGAAGCCACTAGTGGAGAGCACAAATGATTAGCAGTCCATTGCCTTAATCACTCAGCCACCTCGTCCTATACTGCAGGGATGGCAGTTACCCCTCCAACCAGTAAACAAAGATCCGCTTGTCTCAGACTGTTAAAGGGCTCGTCCGGGATTTGAACCCGGGACCTCTCGCACCCAAAGCGAGAATCATACCCCTAGACCAACGAGCCATTTCGTCAAAGACATTTTTTTGCTATCGCCAGCAATGACGGTGAGGATATGGATTGACTTGTCGATGGTGCCAGGCCACAGTGAATCACGTGAGTTTTGTTGGTATACTTGTGAGCATAGCTGTCTTCCAAGCAGTTGACCAGGTTTCAGTTCAAATCCTCTGTAATTCATCTGCCGAGTCTTTCAGATTAAATTTTCATTTTCTGTAACAGCAAGAAACAAATGAAGAAGAGCTAAATTAAGATTTTGAAGTTGAAAAAGAAGACATCAAAACGAATTGGAGCTCATTGAATTTGAGCCGATTGACGCACCGGTATGTGAATAAATGATAAAATCCCCATTGGAATCTGTCAGTTTGAAACTAGAGATTTCACCTTTTTTTTGCACTGGATGCTTCTCAATCTTCCATAACCGCTGATGTCACACCTCTGCATTTTCGGTGAAAGGCGGCAGAGCGAGAGCGATGTTTGTCAAAACATGAGACATCCCGAATATCAGTTTTCTCATATAAATGTCTGTAGCTTCCGAACGGTTTGACCAACAAAATTGCTTGACCATTCTATGGAAAGGGGAGACTCTAACAAACACAATGCCGTTCTCAGTTTTGCTCTACGACCCCCACAAGTGTCACAGGACTCGTCTGAAGGTAACCAGTACCGGTTAAAATTACAGATTTTTAATCAAGGAAGAAATTAATACATGTTGAAGCCACTAGTGGAGAGCACAAATGATTAGCAGTCCATTGCCTTAATCACTCAGCCACCTCGTCCTATACTGCAGGGATGGCAGTTACCCCTCCAACCAGTAAACAAAGATCCGCTTGTCTCAGACTGTTAAAGGGCTCGTCCGGGATTTGAACCCGGGACCTCTCGCACCCAAAGCGAGAATCATACCCCTAGACCAACGAGCCATTTCGTCAAAGACATTTTTTTGCTATCGCCAGCAATGACGGTGAGGATATGGATTGACTTGTCGATGGTGCCAGGCCACAGTGAATCACGTGAGTTTTGTTGGTATACTTGTGAGCATAGCTGTCTTCCAAGCAGTTGACCAGGTTTCAGTTCAAATCCTCTGTAATTCATCTGCCGAGTCTTTCAGATTAAATTTTCATTTTCTGTAACAGCAAGAAACAAATGAAGAAGAGCTAAATTAAGATTTTGAAGTTGAAAAAGAAGACATCAAAACGAATTGGAGCTCATTGAATTTGAGCCGATTGACGCACCGGTATGTGAATAAATGATAAAATCCCCATTGGAATCTGTCAGTTTGAAACTAGAGATTTCACCTTTTTTTTGCACTGGATGCTTCTCAATCTTCCATAACCGCTGATGTCACACCTCTGCATTTTCGGTGAAAGGCGGCAGAGCGAGAGCGATGTTTGTCAAAACATGAGACATCCCGAATATCAGTTTTCTCATATAAATGTCTGTAGCTTCCGAACGGTTTGACCAACAAAATTGCTTGACCATTCTATGGAAAGGGGAGACTCTAACAAACACAATGCCGTTCTCAGTTTTGCTCTACGACCCCCACAAGTGTCACAGGACTCGTCTGAAGGTAACCAGTACCGGTTAAAATTACAGATTTTTAATCAAGGAAGAAATTAATACATGTTGAAGCCACTAGTGGAGAGCACAAATGATTAGCAGTCCATTGCCTTAATCACTCAGCCACCTCGTCCTATACTGCAGGGATGGCAGTTACCCCTCCAACCAGTAAACAAAGATCCGCTTGTCTCAGACTGTTAAAGGGCTCGTCCGGGATTTGAACCCGGGACCTCTCGCACCCAAAGCGAGAATCATACCCCTAGACCAACGAGCCATTTCGTCAAAGACATTTTTTTGCTATCGCCAGCAATGACGGTGAGGATATGGATTGACTTGTCGATGGTGCCAGGCCACAGTGAATCACGTGAGTTTTGTTGGTATACTTGTGAGCATAGCTGTCTTCCAAGCAGTTGACCAGGTTTCAGTTCAAATCCTCTGTAATTCATCTGCCGAGTCTTTCAGATTAAATTTTCATTTTCTGTAACAGCAAGAAACAAATGAAGAAGAGCTAAATTAAGATTTTGAAGTTGAAAAAGAAGACATCAAAACGAATTGGAGCTCATTGAATTTGAGCCGATTGACGCACCGGTATGTGAATAAATGATAAAATCCCCATTGGAATCTGTCAGTTTGAAACTAGAGATTTCACCTTTTTTTTGCACTGGATGCTTCTCAATCTTCCATAACCGCTGATGTCACACCTCTGCATTTTCGGTGAAAGGCGGCAGAGCGAGAGCGATGTTTGTCAAAACATGAGACATCCCGAATATCAGTTTTCTCATATAAATGTCTGTAGCTTCCGAACGGTTTGACCAACAAAATTGCTTGACCATTCTATGGAAAGGGGAGACTCTAACAAACACAATGCCGTTCTCAGTTTTGCTCTACGACCCCCACAAGTGTCACAGGACTCGTCTGAAGGTAACCAGTACCGGTTAAAATTACAGATTTTTAATCAAGGAAGAAATTAATACATGTTGAAGCCACTAGTGGAGAGCACAAATGATTAGCAGTCCATTGCCTTAATCACTCAGCCACCTCGTCCTATACTGCAGGGATGGCAGTTACCCCTCCAACCAGTAAACAAAGATCCGCTTGTCTCAGACTGTTAAAGGGCTCGTCCGGGATTTGAACCCGGGACCTCTCGCACCCAAAGCGAGAATCATACCCCTAGACCAACGAGCCATTTCGTCAAAGACATTTTTTTGCTATCGCCAGCAATGACGGTGAGGATATGGATTGACTTGTCGATGGTGCCAGGCCACAGTGAATCACGTGAGTTTTGTTGGTATACTTGTGAGCATAGCTGTCTTCCAAGCAGTTGACCAGGTTTCAGTTCAAATCCTCTGTAATTCATCTGCCGAGTCTTTCAGATTAAATTTTCATTTTCTGTAACAGCAAGAAACAAATGAAGAAGAGCTAAATTAAGATTTTGAAGTTGAAAAAGAAGACATCAAAACGAATTGGAGCTCATTGAATTTGAGCCGATTGACGCACCGGTATGTGAATAAATGATAAAATCCCCATTGGAATCTGTCAGTTTGAAACTAGAGATTTCACCTTTTTTTTGCACTGGATGCTTCTCAATCTTCCATAACCGCTGATGTCACACCTCTGCATTTTCGGTGAAAGGCGGCAGAGCGAGAGCGATGTTTGTCAAAACATGAGACATCCCGAATATCAGTTTTCTCATATAAATGTCTGTAGCTTCCGAACGGTTTGACCAACAAAATTGCTTGACCATTCTATGGAAAGGGGAGACTCTAACAAACACAATGCCGTTCTCAGTTTTGCTCTACGACCCCCACAAGTGTCACAGGACTCGTCTGAAGGTAACCAGTACCGGTTAAAATTACAGATTTTTAATCAAGGAAGAAATTAATACATGTTGAAGCCACTAGTGGAGAGCACAAATGATTAGCAGTCCATTGCCTTAATCACTCAGCCACCTCGTCCTATACTCCAGGGATGGCAGTTACCCCTCCAACCAGTAAACAAAGATCCGCTTGTCTCAGAGTGTTAAAGGGCTCGTCCGGGATTTGAACCCGGGACCTCTCGCACCCAAAGCGAGAATCATACCCCTAGACCAACGAGCCATTTCGTTGAAAAACATTTTTTGCTGTCGCCAGCAATGACGGTGCGGATATGGATTGACTTGTCGATGGTGCCATGCCACAGTGAATCACGTGAGTTTTGTTGGTATACTTGTGAGCATAGCTGTCTTCCAAGCAGTTGACCAGGTTTCAGTTCAAATCCTCTGTAATTCATCTGCCGAGTCTTTCAGATTAAATTTTCATTTTCTGTAACAGCAAGAAACAAATGAAGTAGAGCTAAATGAAGATTTTGAAGTTGAAAAAGAAGACATCAAAACGAATTGGAGCTCATTGAATTTGAGCCGATTGACGCACCGGTATGTGAATAAATGATAAAATCCCCATTGGAATCTGTCAGTTTGAAACTAGAGATTTCACCTTTTTTTTGCACTGGATGCTTCTCAATCTTCCATAACCGCTGATGTCACACCTCTGCATTTTCGGTGAAAGGCGGCAGAGCGAGAGCGATGTTTGTCAAAACATGAGACATCCCGAATATCAGTTTTCTCATATAAATGTCTGTAGCTTCCGAACGGTTTGACCAACAAAATTGCTTGACCATTCTATGGAAAGGGGAGACTCTAACAAACACAATGCCGTTCTCAGTTTTGCTCTACGACCCCCACAAGTGTCACAGGACTCGTCTGAAGGTAACCAGTACCGGTTAAAATTACAGATTTTTAATCAAGGAAGAAATTAATACATGTTGAAGCCACTAGTGGAGAGCACAAATGATTAGCAGTCCATTGCCTTAATCACTCAGCCACCTCGTCCTATACTGCAGGGATGGCAGTTACCCCTCCAACCAGTAAACAAAGATCCGTTTGTCTCAGACTGTTAAAGGTCTCGTCCGGGATTTGAACCCGGGACCTCTCGCACCCAAAGCGAGACTCATACCCCTAGACCAACGAGCCATTTCGTGGAAAAACATTTTTTGCTGTCGCCAGCAATGACGGTGAGGATATGGATTGACTTGTCGATGGTGCCATGCCACAGTGAATCACGTGAGTTTTGTTGGTATACTTGTGAGCATAGCTGTCTTCCAAGCAGTTGACCAGGTTTCAGTTCAAATCCTCTGTAATTCATCTGCCGAGTCTTTCAGATTAAATTTT
>NW_026601545.1:0-45705 GCF_029448725.1 Salvelinus fontinalis
TCTACTTCTATAGTGTATCTTAAGTTACCCTGGTTCCTCTCTCTCTCACTCTCTCTTTGTCTCTCCCTCCCTCATCTTTCCCTCTCTCCCTCCCTCTCTCTCGCTCTGTCTCTCCATCCCTCCATCTTTCCCTCTATCTCTTCCTCCCTCTCTATCGCTCACTCTTTCTATCTCTCTCTCTTTCTCTCTCCCCATCCTTCCCTCCATCTTTCCCTCTCTCCCCCACTCCTCCTCCATTCCTCTCTCCATATCTCTCTCTGTCTCTCCCTCTCCCTCCCTCCATCTTTCCCTCTCTCCCTCCACTCCTCCTCCATTCCTCTCTCCATATCTCTCTCTGTCTCTCCCTCTCTCCCTCCCTCTCTCCCTCCATATCTCTCTCTGTCTCTCCCTCTCCCTCCCTCCATCTTTCCCTCTCTCCCTCCACTCCTCCTCAATTCCTCTCTCCATATCTCCCTCTGTCTCTCTCTCTCCCTCCATCTTTCCCTCTCCATATTTCTCTCTGTCTCTCCCTCTCCCTCCCTCCATCTTTCCCTCTCCCTCCACTCCTCCTCCTTTCCTCTCTCCATATCTCCCTCTGTCTCTCTCTCTCTCTCCCTCCATCTTTCCCTC
This sequence comes from Salvelinus fontinalis, assembly GCF_029448725.1. Taxonomy (NCBI): domain Eukaryota; kingdom Metazoa; phylum Chordata; class Actinopteri; order Salmoniformes; family Salmonidae; genus Salvelinus; species Salvelinus fontinalis. Next base: position 610 of record NW_026601545.1, read on the forward strand.
TCCATATCTCTCTCTGTCTCTCCCTCTCCCTCCCTCCATCTTTCCCTCTCTCCCTCCACTCCTCCTCCATTCCTCCCTCCATATCTCTCTCTGTCTCTCCCTCTCCCTCCCTCCATCTTTCCCTCTCTCCCTCCACTCCTCCTCCATTCCTCTCTCCATATCTCCCTCTGTCTTTCCCTCCCTCCTTCCTTCTAGTTTATGTAACATAACTCTTTCTTGTCTTTTTGTTTTTTTCTCCTCCCTCTGAAGCTCTCTCACATAAACACACACACTACATGTCACATGCCCACACTCACATTCTGTCTTTCAGCCACTCCAACACACACCGTCTGATACGCTTTTCTTCATTCCAAGTCTTGTATCCAGTCTCCATGGTGACAGGGATAACCCAATATCTCTCTCTCTCTCTCTGTCTCTCTCCCTCTCTCTCTCTCTCTCTCTGTCTCTCTCTCTGTCTCTCTCTCTCTCTCTCTCTGTCTCTCTCTGTCTCTCTCTCTCTCTCTCTCTCTCTCTCTATAAAGGGCCTCATCTGACTCTGGGTCAGTAGATAAAGGGCCTCATCTGACTCTGGGTCAGTGGATAAAGTCCTGAAGTATTCCTTTAATAAAAAAATGAGTTTTCCCATCTCAAGAGGTCAAATAAAACAATTACTATAGTAAGTGCCTATTAAGTGCCTAATAAAGTAACAGAGTTGGCATCTTATCAGTCATACATCTCTTTGTGACAGAGGGAATGGAAACGTGTTGAAAAGCGTAATAGAATGAAAGCTTCACAAAAATAAAATCTCAGAACATTTCTTTCAGTTGCTCAGTAGCCTGGGTTAACAGGCTCAGTTTGTTCAGTAGCCTGGGTTAACAGGCTCAGTTGCTCAGTAGCCTGGGTTAACAGGCTCAGTTTGCTCAGTAGCCTGGGTTAACAGGTTCAGTTGCTCAGTAGCCTGGGTTAACAGGCTCAGTTGCTCAGTAGCCTGGGTTAACAGGATCAGTTGCTCAGTAGCCTGGGTTAACAGGCTCAGTTGTTCAGTAGCCTGGGTTAACAGGCTCAGTTGTTCAGTAGCCTGGGTTAACAGGCTCAGTTGTTCAGTAGCCTGGGTTAACAGGCTCAGTTGCTCAGTAGCCTGGGTTAACAGGCTCAACCTGCTCATTTTTCCACCCCAAAAACACCAGAACATTGCCAAAAAGCAAAAAGAACCAGCTCACTATGCTTTTAATAATATATTGTATGTTAAATATTTCTATAAAAAAATATATATATATATTTAAAAAGGAATAGTTTCACCATAAAACTTTGAGTTCAGGACACACAACGGTTGACCTTAAAATGAGGGTAGACGTTTATTTATTTTTACTAATCACATGCAATAAATTATCATCTTTGTCAAAGCAACAAAATAACTTTACAAAGATGGTGAAAACGTGGAGAGATGTTGTAGTGCGGATGGGCTAAACATCTGGACGCACAGAGGGACATGTCGAAATGCATTTTAGCAAGTTTAATTATTGTAAAAAAAAAAAATGATTTGTTGACTTTTCCATGTTGTTTATTCATTTAATATAACAATTAATTTTAATTCATTTAGGACAGTTCATTTAATTCATTTAGGACAATTAATTTCATTCATTTAGGACAATTAATTTAATATCCATTTAGGACAATTAATTTAATATAACATGCCTCTAAAATTCAATAAAATGTGCCGGTTTCTATTGAAAATATCAGAGTGACCCAAAAGGCACTCATTTGGTGGAACGAATCACAATCAACAAGACTTGATCCCAACCTCCTTCTCCGTCTCTCTCCCCTCTCCCCCTCCTTAACCATCTCTCTCCCTTCTCTCCCCCTCATTAACCATCTCTCTCCCTTCTCTCCCCCTCCTTCTCCATCTCTCTCCCCTCTCCCCCTCCTTAACCATCTCTCTCCCTTCTCTCCCCCTCCTTCTCCATCTCTGTCCCCTCTCCCCCTCCTTAACCATCTCTCTCCCCCTCTCCCCCTCCTTAACCATCTCTCTCCCTTCTCCTCCTTCTCCATCTCTCTCCCTTCTCTCCCCCTCCTTAACCATCTCTCTCCCCTCTCCCCCTCCTTCGCCATCTCTCTCCCTTCTCTCCCCCTCCTTCACCATCTCTCTCCCCTCTCCCCCCCTTCTCCATCTCTCTCCCTTCTCTCCCCCTCCTTAACCATCTCTCTCCCTTCTCTCCCCTCCTTCTCCATCTCTCTCCCTTCTCTCCCCCTCCTTAACCATCTCTCTCCCCTCTCCCCTCCTTCTCCGTCTCTCTCCCCTCTCCCCCTCCTTAACCATCTCTCTCCCCTCTCCCCCCCTTCTCCATCTCTCTCCCTTCTCTCCCCCTCCTTAACCATCTCTCTCCCTTCTCTCCCCCTCCTTCTCCATCTCTCTCCCTTCTCTCCCCCTCCTTAACCATCTCTCTCCCATCTCCCCCTCTTTAACCATCTCTCTCCCCTCTCCCCTCCTTCTCCGTCTCTCTCCCCTCTCCCCCTCCTTAACCATCTCTCTCCCTTCTCTCCCCCTCCTTCTCCATCTCTCTCCCTTCTCTCCCCCTCCTTAACCATCTCTCTCCCCTCTCCCCTCCTTCTCCGTCTCTCTCCCCTCTCCCCCTCCTTCTCCATCTCTCTCCCCTCTCCCCCTCCTTCTCCATCTCTCTCCCTTCTCTCCCCCTCCTTAACCATCTCTCTCCCTTCTCTCCCCCTCCTTAACCGTCTCTCTGCCTTCTCTCCCCCTCCTTAACCATCTCTCTCCCTTCTCTCTCCCTCCTTAACCATCTCTCTCCCCTCTCCCCTCCTTAACCATCTCTCTCCCCCTCTCCCCTCCTTCTCCATCTCTCTCCCCTCTCCCCCTCCTTCTCCATCTCTCTCCCTTCTCTCCCCCTCCTTCTCCATCTCTCTCCCTTCTCTCCCCCTCCTTCACCATCTCTCTCCCTTCTCTCCCCTCTCTCCCTTCTCTCCCCCTCCTTCTCCATCTCTCTCCCCTCTCCCCCTCCTTAACCATCTCTCTCCCTTCTCTCCCCCTCCTTAACCATCTCTCTCCCCTCTCCCCCCCCCTCCATCTCTCTCCCTTCTCTCCCCTCTCTCCCTTCTCTCCCCCTCCTTCTCCATCTCTCTCCCCTCTCCCCCTCCTTAACCATCTCTCTGCCTCCTCTCCCCCTCCTTAACCATCTCTCTGCCTTCTCTCCCCGCCCTCCATCTCTCTCCCTTCTCTCCCCCTCCTTCACCATCTCTCTCCCTTCTCTCCCCCTCCTTCTCCATCTCTGTCCCCTCTCCCCCTCCTTAACCATCTCTCTCCCTTCTCTCCCCCTCCTTCTCTATCTCTGTCCCCTCTCCCCCTCCTTAACCATCTCTCTCCCCCTCTCCCCCTCCTTAACCATCTCTCTCCCTTCTCCTCCTTCTCCATCTCTCTCCCTTCTCTCCCCCTCCTTAACCATCTCTCTCCCTTCTCCCCCTCCTTCGCCATCTCTCTCCCTTCTCTCCCCCTCCTTCACCATCTCTCTCCCCTCTCCCCCCCTTCTCCATCTCTCTCCCTTCTCTCCCCCTCCTTAACCATCTCTCTCCCTTCTCTCCCCCTCCTTCTCCATCTCTCTCCCTTCTCTCCCCCTCCTTAACCATCTCTCTCCCCTCTCCCCTCCTTCTCCGTCTCTCTCCCCTCTCCCCTCTCCCCCTCCTTAACCATCTCTCTCCCCTCTCCCCTCCTTCTCCGTCTCTCTCCCCTCTCCCCCTCCTTAACCATCTCTCTCCCTTCTCTCCCCCTCCTTCTCCATCTCTCTCCCTTCTCTCCCCCTCCTTAACCATCTCTCTCCCCTCTCCCCTCCTTCTCCGTCTCTCTCCCCTCTCCCCCTCCTTCTCCATCTCTCTCCCCTCTCCCCCTCCTTCTCCATCTCTCTCCCTTCTCTCCCCCTCCTTAACCATCTCTCCCTTCTCTCCCCCTCCTTAACCATCTCTCTGCCTTCTCTCCCCCTCCTTAACCATCTCTCTCCCTTCTCTCTCCCTCCTTAACCATCTCTCTACCCTCTCCCCCTCCTTAACCATCTCTCTCCCCTCTCCCCTCCTTCTCCATCTCTCTCCCCTCTCCCCCTCCTTCTCCATCTCTCTCCCTTCTCTCCCCCTCCTTCTCCATCTCTCTCCCTTCTCTCCCCCTCCTTCACCATCTCTCTCCCTTCTCTCCCCTCTCTCCCTTCTCTCCCCCTCCTTCTCCATCTCTCTCCCCTCTCCCCCTCCTTAACCATCTCTCTCCCTTCTCTCCCCCTCCTTAACCATCTCTCTCCCCTCCCCCCCCCTCCATCTCTCTCCCTTCTCTCCCCTCTCTCCCTTCTCTCCCCCTCCTTCTCCATCTCTCTCCCCTCTCCCCCTCCTTAACCATCTCTCTGCCTTCTCTCCCCCTCCTTAACCATCTCTCTGCCTTCTCTCCCCCCCCTCCATCTCTCTCCCTTCTCTCCCCCTCCTTCACCATCTCTCTCCCTTCTCTCCCCTCTCTCCCTTCTCTCCCCCTCCTTCTCCATCTCTCTCCCCTCTCCCCTCCTTAACCATCTCTCTCCCTTCTCTCCCCCTCCTTCTCCATCTCTCGCCCCTCTCCCCCTCCTTAACCATCTCTCTCCCTTCTCTCCATCTCCTTAACCATCTCTCTCCCCTCTCCCCCCCCTCCATCTCTCTCCCTTCTCTCCCCTCTCTCCCCTCTCTCCCCCTCCTTCTCCATCTCTCTCCCCTCTCCCTCTCCTTAACCATCTCTCTGCCTTCTCTCCCCCTCCTTAACCATCTCTCTGCCTTCTCTCCCCCCCCCCTCCATCTCTCTCCCTTCTCTCCCCCTCCTTCACCATCTCTCTCCCTTCTCTCCCCTCTCTCCCTTCTCTCCCCCTCCTTCTCCATCTCTCTCCCCTCTCCCCCTCCTTAACCATCTCTCTCCCTTCTCTCCCCCTCCTTCTCCATCTCTCTTCCCTCTCCCCCTCCTTAACCATCTCTCTCCCCTCTCCCCCTCCTTAACCATCTCTCTCCCCTCTCCCCCCTTAACCATCTCTCTCCCCTCTCCCCCTCCTTAACCATCTCTCTCCCCTCTCCCCCTCTTTCTCCATCTCTCTCCCTTCTCTCCCCCTCCTTAACCATCTCTCTCCCCTCTCCCCCTCCTTAACCATCTCTCTCCCCTCTCCCCCTCCTTAACCATCTCTCTCCCTTCTCCCCCTCCTTAACCGTCTCTCTCCCCTCTCCCCCTCCTTCGCCATCTCTCTCCCCCCTCCCCCTCCTTCACCATCTCTCTCCCTTCTCTCCCCCTCCTTAACCATCTCTCTCCCCTCTCCCCCTCCTTCTCCATCTCTCTCCCCCTCTCCCCCTCCTTCTCCATCTCTCTCCCTTCTCTCCCCCTCCTTCTCCATCTCTCTCCCTTCTCTCCCCTTCCTTAACCATCTCTCTCCCCTCTCCCCTCCTTAACCATCTCTCTCCCCTCTCCCCCTCCTTAACCATCTCTCTCCCCTCTCCCCCTCCTTAACCATCTCTCTCCCCTCTCCCCCTCCTTAACCATCTCTCTCCCCTCTCCCCCCTTAACCATCTCTCTCCCCCTCTCCCCCTCCTTAACCATCTCTCTCCCCTCTCCCCCTCTTTCTCCATCTCTCTCCCTTCTCTCCCCCTCCTTAACCATCTCTCTCCCTTCTCTCCCCCTCCTTCTCCATCTCTCTCCCTTCTCTCCCCCTCCTTAACCATCTCTCTCCCCTCTCCCCTCCTTAACCATCTCTCTCCCCTCTCCCCCCTTAACCATCTCTCTCCCTTCTCTCCCCCTCCTTCTCCATCACTCTCCCTTCTCTCCCCCTCCTTAACCAACTCTCTCCCTTCTCTCCCCCTCCTTAACCATCTCTCTCCCCTCTCCCCTCCTTCTCCATCTCTCTCCCCTCTCCCCCTCCTTAACCATCTCTCTCCCTTCTCTCCCCCTCCTTCTCCATCTCTCTCCCCTCTCCCCCTCCTTAACCATCTCTCTCCCCTCTCCCCCTCCTTAACCATCTCTCTCCCCTCTCCCCCTCCTTAACCATCTCTCTCCCTTCTCTCCCCCTCCTTAACCATCTCTCTCCCCTCCCCCCCCCTCCATCTCTCTCCCTTCTCTCCCCTCTCTCCCTTCTCTCCCCCTCCTTCTCCATCTCTCTCCCCTCTCCCCCTCCTTAACCATCTCTCTGCCTTCTCTCCCCCTCCTTAACCATCTCTCTGCCTTCTCTCCCCCCCCTCCATCTCTCTCCCTTCTCTCCCCCTCCTTCACCATCTCTCTCCCTTCTCTCCCCTCTCTCCCTTCTCTCCCCCTCCTTCTCCATCTCTCTCCCCTCTCCCCCTCCTTAACCATCTCTCTCCCTTCTCTCCCCCTCCTTCTCCATCTCTCGCCCCTCTCCCCCTCCTTAACCATCTCTCTCCCTTCTCTCCATCTCCTTAACCATCTCTCTCCCCTCTCCCCCCCCTCCATCTCTCTCCCTTCTCTCCCCTCTCTCCCCTCTCTCCCCCTCCTTCTCCATCTCTCTCCCCTCTCCCTCTCCTTAACCATCTCTCTGCCTTCTCTCCCCCTCCTTAACCATCTCTCTGCCTTCTCTCCCCCCCCCCTCCATCTCTCTCCCTTCTCTCCCCCTCCTTCACCATCTCTCTCCCTTCTCTCCCCTCTCTCCCTTCTCTCCCCCTCCTTCTCCATCTCTCTCCCCTCTCCCCCTCCTTAACCATCTCTCTCCCTTCTCTCCCCCTCCTTCTCCATCTCTCTTCCCTCTCCCCCTCCTTAACCATCTCTCTCCCCTCTCCCCCTCCTTAACCATCTCTCTCCCCTCTCCCCCCTTAACCATCTCTCTCCCCTCTCCCCCTCCTTAACCATCTCTCTCCCCTCTCCCCCTCTTTCTCCATCTCTCTCCCTTCTCTCCCCCTCCTTAACCATCTCTCTCCCCTCTCCCCCTCCTTAACCATCTCTCTCCCCTCTCCCCCTCCTTAACCATCTCTCTCCCTTCTCCCCCTCCTTAACCGTCTCTCTCCCCTCTCCCCCTCCTTCGCCATCTCTCTCCCCTCTCCCCCTCCTTCACCATCTCTCTCCCTTCTCTCCCCCTCCTTAACCATCTCTCTCCCCTCTCCCCCTCCTTCTCCATCTCTCTCCCCCTCTCCCCCTCCTTCTCCATCTCTCTCCCTTCTCTCCCCCTCCTTCTCCATCTCTCTCCCTTCTCTCCCCCTCCTTAACCATCTCTCTCCCCTCTCCCCTCCTTAACCATCTCTCTCCCCTCTCCCCCTCCTTAACCATCTCTCTCCCCTCTCCCCCTCCTTAACCATCTCTCTCCCCTCTCCCCCTCCTTAACCATCTCTCTCCCCTCTCCCCCCTTAACCATCTCTCTCCCCCTCTCCCCCTCCTTAACCATCTCTCTCCCCTCTCCCCCTCTTTCTCCATCTCTCTCCCTTCTCTCCCCCTCCTTAACCATCTCTCTCCCTTCTCTCCCCCTCCTTCTCCATCTCTCTCCCTTCTCTCCCCCTCCTTAACCATCTCTCTCCCCTCTCCCCTCCTTAACCATCTCTCTCCCCTCTCCCCCCTTAACCATCTCTCTCCCTTCTCTCCCCCTCCTTCTCCATCACTCTCCCTTCTCTCCCCCTCCTTAACCAACTCTCTCCCTTCTCTCCCCCTCCTTAACCATCTCTCTCCCCTCTCCCCTCCTTCTCCATCTCTCTCCCCTCTCCCCCTCCTTAACCATCTCTCTCCCTTCTCTCCCCCTCCTTCTCCATCTCTCTCCCCTCTCCCCCTCCTTAACCATCTCTCTCCCCTCTCCCCCTCCTTAACCATCTCTCTCCCCTCTCCCCCTCCTTAACCATCTCTCTCCCTTCTCTCCCCCTCCTTCACCATCTCTCTCTCCTCTCCCCCTCCTTCTCCATCTCTCTCCCCTCTCCCCCTCCTTCTCCATCTCTCTCCCCTCTCCCCCCTTCTCCATCTCTCTCCCTTCTCTCCCCCTCCTTCTCCATCTCTCTCCCCTCTCCCCCTCCTTCTCCATCTCTCTCCCTTCTCTCCCCCGCCTTCTCCATCTCTCTCCCCTCTCCCCCTCCTTCTCCATCTCTCTCCCTCTCTCCCTCCTTCTCCATCTCTCTCCCCTCTCCCCCTCCTTCTCCATCTCTCTCCCCTCTCCCCCCCTTCTCCATCTCTCTCCCTTCTCTCCCCCTCCTTAACCATCTCTCTCCCTTCTCCCCCCCTCCTTCTCCATCTCTCTCCCTTCTCCCCTCCTTCTCCATCTCTCTCCCTTCTCCCCTCCTTAACCATCTCTCTCCCTTCCCCCCCCTCCTTCTCCATCTCTCTCCCTTCTCCCCTCCTTAACCATCTCTCTCCCTCCTCCCCCCCTCCTTCTCCATCTCTCTCCCTTCTCCCCTCCTTAACCATCTCTCTCCCCTCTCCCCCCTAAACCATCTCTCTCCCTTCTCCCCCCCTCCTTCTCCATCTCTCTCCCTTCTCCCCTCCTTAACCATCTCTCTCCCCTCTCCCCCCTTAACCATCTCTCTCCCTTCTCCCCCCCTCCTTCTCCATCTCTCTCCCTTCTCCCCTCCTTCACCATCTCTCTCCCTTCTCTCCCCCTCCTTAACCATCTCTCTCCCTTCTCCCCCCCTCCTTCTCCATCTCTCTCCCTTCTCCCCTCCTTAACCATCTCTCTCCCCTCTCCCTCCTTAACCATCTCTCTCCCTTCTCTCTCCCTCCTTAACCATCTCTCTCCCTTCTCTCCCCCTTCACCATCTCTCTCCCCTCTCCCCCATTAACCATCTCTCTCCCCTCTCCCCCTCCTTCTCCATCTCTCTCCCTTCTCTCCCCCCTTCTCCATCTCTCTCCCTTCTCTCCCCCTCCTTAACCATCTCTCTCCCCTCTCCTCCTTCTCCATCTCTCTCCCCTCTCCCCTCCTAAACCATCTCTCTCCCCTCTCCCCCTCCTTCACCATCGCTCTCCCCTCTCCCCCTCCTTAACCATCTCTCTCCCCCTCTCCCCCTCCTTAACCATCTCTCTCCCTTCTCCTCCTTCTCCATCTCTCTCCCCTCTCCCCCTCCTTAACCATCTCTCTCCCCCTCTCCCCCTCCTTCTCCATCTCTCTCCCCTCTCCCACTCCTTCTCCATCTCTCTCCCCTCTCCCCCCTTCTCCATCTCTCTCCCCTCTCCCCCTCCTTAACCATCTCTCTCCCCTCCTCCTTCTCCATCTCTCTCCCCTCTCCCCTCCTAAACCATCTCTCTCCCCTCTCCCCCTCCTTAACCATCTCTCTCCCCTCTCCCCCTCCTTAACCATCTCTCTCCCCCTCTCCCCCTCCTTAACCATCTCTCTCCCTTCTCCTCCTTCTCCATCTCTCTCCCCTCTCCCCCTCCTTAACCATCTCTCTCCCCCTCTCCCCCTCCTTCTCCATCTCTCTCCCCTCTCCCCCTCCTTCTCCATCTCTCTCCCCTCTCCCCCCTTCTCCATCTCTCTCCCCTCTCCCCCCTTCTCCATCTCTCTCCCTTCTCTCCCCCTCCTTAACCATCTCTCTCCCTTCTCTCCCCTCCTTAACCATCTTCTCTCCCCTCTCCTCCTTCTCCATCTCTCTCCCTTCTCTCCCCCTCCTTCTCCATCTCTCTCCCCTCTCCCCCTCCTTCTCCATCTCTCTCCCCCCCCCTCCATCTCTCTCCCTTCTCTCCCTCCCTCGTCTAATACATCTCCTCTCCCCCTCTTTCACCATCTCCTTTCTTCTCTCTCTTCTTCTTGAAAGGTGATAAGACAGATATGCGGAGCGCATTAGAGCTCACCTCCGCCTTTCTCTCTCATCTCTGTGGTGTACAGTGTTGTGCTCCTACTAATGGTAGATGGAAAAGCCTGCTCTCACTCAGATCAGCTCGTTATCGCCTGGTAGATTGTGCTACTCAAACTGCTCCGGTGTGTGTGTGTGTGTTTAGGTGGCTGACTGTCTGTTTGGAGGGGCGTGGTTGGGGGGTGAGGGGGATGGTTGCCTGCATGTCTTCCTATTTTGGGTGGGTGCAATATATTTAACGAGTGTGTGTTACGACTGTGTAAAATATCTAATATTGTCGATGAGTTGTTTGGGGGCGGCAGGGCCAGTAACCGAAAGGTTGCTGGGTCGAATCCCCGAGTTGACGAGGTCAAAAATCTGTCTTTCTGTCCCCTGAACAAGGCACTGTTCCCCGGTAGGCCGTCATTGTAAATAAGGATTTGTTCTTAAATAAATAAAGGTAAAAAAATTCAGAAAGAAATAAATGAAATACATTCTGAATAAAGACACACTTTTGTGCATCAGTTACATTCAGCCATATCTTTGTCTTATTGTCTTAGTATTCCCAAAGCGGCAGACAATTTTCAGATCCAGTTCTGTGAGCTGGTGTGGTCTAACACTTCATTTACATCATTTACATTTAAGTCATTTAGCAGACGCTCTTATCCAGAGCGACTTACAAATTGGAAAGTTCATACATATTCATCCTGGTTCCCCCCGTGGGAATTGAACCCACAACCCTGGCGTTGCAAGCGCCAGGCTCTACCAACTGAGCCACACGGGACACTTTGCGGCTGAGTCGTTGTTGTTTCCTAGATGCACACGGCATTTAAGTCATTTAAATCTCTCCCCTCACGGCACAATAACAACACTTACAGTTGACCAGGGACTGCTCTAGCAGGGCAAGACATTTGACTGCTTAGAGAGACAAACTGACAAACTGACTGCTTAGAAAGATGGCATCCTATGACAGTGAGCCACGTTAAAAGTCACTGAGCTTTTCACTAAGGCCATTCTACAGTCAATGTTTACTCTGTGGAGATTGCATGGCTATCAGCTTGATTTGTATACACCTGTCAGCAACAGGTGTGGCTGAAATAGCCGAACAGGTGTGGCTGAAATAGCCGAACAGGTGTGGCTGAAATAGCCGAACAGGTGTGGCTGAAATAGCCGAACAGGTGTGGCTGAAATAGCCGAACAGGTGTGGCTGAAATAGCCGAACAGGTGTGGCTGAAATAGCCGAACAGGTGTGGCTGAAATAGCCGAATCAACTGATTTGAAAGGGTGTCCACAACCTGATGTATATACACTGCTCCAAAAAAATAAAGGGAACACTTAAACAACACAATGTAACTCCAAGTCAATCACACTTCTGTGAAATCAAACTGTCCACTTAGGAAGCAACACTGATTGACAATAAATTTCACATGCTGTTGTGCAAATGGAATAGACAACCGGTGGAAATTATAGGCAATTAGCAAGACACCCCCAATAAAGGAGTGGTTCTGCAGGTGGTGACCACAGACCACTTCTCAGTTCCTATGCTTCCTGGCTGATGTTTTGGTCACTTTTGAATGCTGGCGGTGCTTTCACTCTAGTGGTAGCATGAGACGGAGTCTACAACCCACACAAGTGGCTCAGGTAGTGCAGCTCATCCAGGATGGCACATCAATGCGAGCTGTGGCAAGAAGGTTTGCTGTGTCTGTCAGCGTAGTGTCTAGAGCATGGAGGCGCTACCAGGAAACAGGCCAGTACATCAGGAGATGTGGAGGAGGCCGTAGGAGGGCAACAACACAGGAGCAGGACCGCTACCTCCGCCTTTGAGCAGGAGGAGCACTGCCAGCGCCCTGCAAAATGACCTCCAGCAGGCCACAAATGTGCATGTGTCTGCTCAAACGGTCAGAAACAGACTCCATGAGGGTGGTATGAGGGCCCGACGTCCACAGGTGGGGGTTGTGCTTACAGCCCAACACCGTGCAGGACGTTTGGCATTTGCCAGAGAACACCAAGATTGGCAAATTGGCCACTGGCGCCCTGTGCTCTTCACAGATGAAAGCAGGTTCACACTGAGCACATGAGCACATGTGACAGACGTGACAGAGTCTGGAGACGCCGTGGAGAACGTTCTGCTGCCTGCAACATCCTCCAGCATGACCGGTTTGGCGGTGGGTCAGTCATGGTGTGGGGTGGCATTTCTTTGGGGGGCCGCACAGCCCTCCATGTGCTCGCCAGAGGTAGCCTGACTACCATTAGGTACCGAGATGAGATCCTCAGACCCCTTGTGAGACCATATGCTGGTGCGGTTGGCCCTGGGTTCCTCCTAATGCAAGACAATGCTAGACCTCATGTGGCTGGAGTGTGTCAGCAGTTCCTGCAAGAGGAAGGCATTGATGCTATGGACTGGCCCGCCCGTTCCCCAGTCCTGAATCCAATTGAGCACATCTGGGACATCATGTCTCGCTCCAACGCCACGTTGCACCACAGACTGTCCACAGACAGTTGGCGGATGCTTTAGTCCAGGTCTGGGAGGAGATCCCTCAGGAGACCATCCGCCACCTCATCAGGAGCATGCCCAGGCGTTGTAGGGAGGTCATACAGGCACGTGGAGGCCACACACACTACTGAGCCTCATTTTGACTTGTTTTAAGGACATTACATCAAAGTTGGATCAGCCTGTAGTGTGGTTTTCCACTTTAATTTTGAGTGTGACTCCAAATCCAGACCTCCATGGGTTGATAAATTTGATTTCCATTGATCATTTTTGTGTGATTTTGTTGTCAGCACATTCAACTATGTAAAGAAAAAAAGTTTTTCATAAGAATATTTCATTCATTCAGATCTAGGATGTGTTATTTTAGTGTTCCCTTTATTTTTTTTGAGAAGTGTATATAGTGTATAATACAATCTAAAACACGTTTTAAATCCAACACAATTCTCCTCAGACCAGGAGATAATCTGTCGCTGGGCCCTTTTATTCTCCTTTCAGGTCAGAGTTCTGAGACCTTTGTTTACAGTCTCGCCGTGACAACACGTCTCAAACCGGATTACTGGGATGCCTCCCAATTGGGCTCCTGTCAAGAGTAGTGCGCTATATAGGGAATAGGGTGTCATTTAGGACTCAGGCAGGATAACTGGGGACGTCTCTGTCTCTCTTCTGTCTCTATTCTCTTCTCTTCTCTGTCTCATCTCTTCTCTGTCTCTTCTCTGTCTCTCTTCTGTCTCTATTCTCTGTCTCTTCTCTGTCTCTGTCTCTCTTCTGTCTCTATTCTCTTCTCTTCTCTGTCTCATCTCTTCTCTGTCTCTCAATTCAATTCAATTTAAGGGCTTTATTGGCATGGGAAACATGTGTTAACATTGCCAAAGCAAGTGAGGTAGACAATACACAAAAGTGAAACAAACAAAACGAATTAACAGTAAACATTACACATACAGAAGTTTCAAAACAATAAAGACATTACAAGTGTCATATTAAATATATACAGTGTTGTACCAATGTACAAATGGTTAAAGCACACAAGTTAAAATAAGTAAGCATAAATATGGGTTGTATTTCATTATATATATATATATATATATATATATATACATTATATATACAGTATTTCTCTCTCTCTCTCTCTCTCTCTGTCTCTCTCTCTTCTCTCTCTCTGTCTCTTCTCTGTCTCTGTCTCTTCTCTGTCTCTGTCTCTTCTCTGTCTCTGTCTCTTCTCTGTCCCTTCTCTGTCTCTTCTCTGTCTCTGTCTCTTCTCTGTCTCTCTCTCTTCTCTTTCCCTTCTCTGTCTCGTCTCTGTCTCTTCTCTCTCTCTCTCTGTCTCTCTCTCTCTGTCTCTTCTCTGTCTCTGTCTCCTCTCTGTCTCATCTCTTCTCTGTCTCTCTCTGTCTCTCTCTCTCTGTCTCTTCTCTTCTCTGTCTCCTCTCTGTCTCATCTCTTCTCTGTCTCTTCACTGTCTGAAATCATCAACTTAATGGCTCAGAGAGCCAGGCGTGAGATGCTTGCTGTCTGAAAGGTCAAACTAACCATGTGTTTTATCCCTGTGGGAATTAACTTTACTTTACTACAGGGATTAATCGACTGCTGTCTGTCACTCTGTAAAGAGGATAGCTACCGTTTCATTTAGTGACCTGCTGTCAGATAAACACGTAGATCTGAATCTGTACAATCTGATCGTTTCACATTCAGGTTTGACACATGTTCAGTTTACAGCCTCGTCATTCTACGTATCCTACATGTGTAACTAGAAAAGCACGACGCACAACTCTTCAGTTTACGGTAAGGTTCTGCCGTTATATAGCCTGACGGATCAGGTGACTTGTTTTCAGCCTCACCTATTAAACGTGCAACAGACAGGCTTCGTACAACTGGCATAATTTAGCTCGTTCTCAGTTGGAACCAGACATATATTCACTCATATTTTGCATTCTCTCGGCGCCCGCACGCACGCAGGCAGGCAGGCAGGCAGGCAGGCAGGCAGGCAGGCAGGCAGACAGACAGACAGACAGACAGACAGACAGACACGGCTCTTGATATTGCAGCTGTGAGAATGATGTTGGGACTCAGGACCCCTGTCACATGATGTTGGGACTCAGGACCCCTGTCACATGATGTTGGGACTCAGGACCCCTGTCACATGATATTGGGACTCAGGACCACTGTCACATGATGTTAGGACTCAGGACCCCTGTCACATGATGTTAGGACTCAGGGACCCTGTCACATGATGTTAGGACTCAGGACCCCTGTCACATGATGTTAGGACTCAGGACCCCTGTCACATGATGTTAGGACTCAGGACCCCTATCACATGATGTTGGGACTCAGGACCCCTATCACATGATGTTGGGACTCAGGACCCCTGTCACATGACACGCTGAAAGGGTTTTGCTAAAGGGTGAAAACAAGGGCTTACAGAAGGGTTGAAATTGTACGTTGTTAATGAACAAGAGCCTTTAACAAGCAGTTAATTGAGAACCTCTTTAGCAATCAGCTGGGTCCAAGCCTTTACTGGAGTTTAGAATGATCGATTCTCCACCCATGAGACTCTCCTCTCTGGCTGCCCGTAGTCGATAGAACCATGAATGGAAGAGATCAGGAGAATTACTCTGGATTAAAAGTAAAAATGAATAGGGAAGGCGGGAGAGAGAGAGAAGGAGGGAGGGAGGGAGGGAGGCAGACACACAGGGTTCGGACACACAGGGTTCAGACACACAGGGTTCAGACACACAGGGCTCAGACACACAGGGTTCAGACACACAGGGTTCAGACACACAGGGCTCAGACACACAGGGTTCAGACACACAGGGTTCAGACACACAGGGCTCAGACACACAGGGTTTAGACACACAGGGTTTAGACACACAGGGTTCAGACACACAGGGTTCAGACACACAGGGTTCAGACACACAGGGTTTAGACACACAGGGTTCAGACACACAGGGTTTAGACACACAGGGTTCAGACAGACAGGGTTCATACACACAGGGTTTAGACACACAGGGTTCAGACACACAGGGCTCAGATACACAGGGTTCCTCTTTCACACACGTCGCCCAGGGACAGATTAGCATTAGACGTTGCTCCATGTTGTAGCGTTTCGTCACAGCGCCTGTCTCTCACAGAGTTAGTAGACAGAAGAGCAGAGGGTTGGTGGCTAGTCTGTGATTTGATTTCACCAACTTACGTTACGACGTCCACCTCCTGACAACCTGGTTTCTGATGAAGGGGATTCAGATCAATGTGGAGTTGGTGCATTTACGTTTGTATCACGTTGTTCAACAGCATTGGAAGCTGTATGAAGTTCCCAGCCCTTACCCCTGGCCCTTACCCCTGGCCCTTACCCCTGGCCCTTATCCTTGGCCCTTACCCCTGGCCCTTATCCCTGGCCCTTATCCCTGGCCCTTTACCTGGCCCTTATCCCTGGCCCTTTACCTGGCCCTTACCCCTGGCCCTTATCCCTGGTCCTTACCCCTGGCCCTTATCCTTGGCCCTTACCCCTGGCCCTTATCCCTGGCCCTTATCCCTGGCCCTTTACCTGGCCCTTATCCCTGGCCCTTTACCTGGCCCTTATCCCTGGCCCTTATCCCTGGCCCTTACCCCTGGCCCTTACCCCTGGCCCTTACCCCTGGCCCTTACCCCTGGCCCTTACCCCTGGCCCTTATCACTGGCCCTTATCACTGGCCCTTATCCCTGGCCCTTATCCCTGACCCTTATCCCTGGCCCTTATCCCTGGCCCTTATCCCTGGCCCTTACCCCTGGCCCTTATCACTGGCCCTTATCCCTGGCCCTTACCCCTGGCCCTTACCCCTGGCCCTTACCCCTGGCCCTTATCCCTGGCCCTTATACCTGGCCCTTACCCCTGGCCCTTATCCTTGGCCCTTACCCCTGGCCCTTACCCCTGGCCCTTACCCCTGGCCCTTACCCCTGGCCCTTATCACTGGCCCTTATCCCTGGCCCTTACCCCTGGCCCTTATCCCTGGCCCTTACCCCTGGCCCTTACCCCTGGCCCTTACCCCTGGCCCTTACCCCTGGCCCTTATCACTGGCCCTTATCCCTGGCCCTTATCCCTGGCCCTTATCCCTGGCCCTTATCCCTGGCCCTTATCCCTGGCCCTTACCCCTGGCCCTTATCCCTGGCCCTTACCCCTGGCCCTTACCCCTGGCCCTTATCCCTGGCCCTTACCCCTGGCCCTTACCCCTGGCCCTTATCCCTGGCCCTTATCCCTGGCCCTTATCCCTGAAACCTTACCCCTGGCCCTTATCCCTGGCCCTTATCACTGGCCCTTACCCCTGGCCCTTATCCCTGGCCCTTATCACTGGCCCTTATCCCTGGCCCTTATACCTGGCCCTTATACCTGGCCCTTACCCCTGGCCCTTATCCCTGGCCCTTACCCCTGGCCCTTATCCTTGGCCCTTATCCCTGGCCCTTACCCCTGGCCCTTATCCCTGGCCCTTATCCCTGGCCCTTACCCCTGGCCCTTATCCCTGGCCCTTACCCCTGGCCCTTATCCCTGACCCTTTCCCTGACCCTATACCTGCCCCTTTCCCTGGCCCTCTAATGGCCCCTTCCCTGGCCCTCTACCTGGCCCTTCCCTGACCCTAACCCCTGGCCCTCTACCTGGCCCTTACCCCTGGCCCTTTCCCTGGCCCTCTAATGGCCCTCTACCTGGCCCTTACCCCTGGCCCTTTCCCTGACCCTAACCCCTGGCCCTTACCCCTGGCCCTTTCCCTGACCCTAACCCCTGGCCCTTACCCCTGGCCCTCACCCCTGGCCCTAACCCCTGGCCCTTACCCCTGGCCCTCACCCCTGGCCCTTACCCCTGGCCCTTATCCCTGGCCCTTACCCCTGGCCCTTATCCCTGGCCCTTACCCCTGGCCCTTACCCCTGGCCCTTTCCCTGAGCCTAACCCCTGGCCCTTTCCCTGAGCCTCTAATGGCCCTCTACCTGGCCCTCTACCTGGCCCTCTACCTGACCCTTTCCCTGACCCTGACCCTTTCCCTGGCCCTTACCCCTGACCCTTTCCCTGGCCCTTTCCCTGACCCTTTCCCTGGCCCTTACCCCTGACCCTTACCCTTACCCTGACCATTTCCCTGACACTTTCCCTGACCCTTTCCCTGACCCTTCCCTTACCCTTACCCTGGCCCTGACCCTTACCCTTTCCCTGACCCTTTCCCTGACCCTTCCCTTACCCTTACCCTGGCCCTGACCCTTACCCTTTCCCTTACCCTTACCCTGACCGTTTCCCTGACCCTTTCCCTTACCCTTACCCTGGCCCTGACCCTTACCCTTTCCCTGACCCTTACCCTGACCCTTTCCCTTACCCTTTCCCTGGCCCTTTCCCTGACCCTTACCCTTACCCTGACCCTTTCCCTGACCCTTACCCTTACCCTGACCCTTACCCTGACCCTTTCCCTTACCCTTTCCCTTACCCTTTCCCTTACCCTTTCCCTGGCCCTTACCCCTGACCCTTTCCCTGGCCCTTACCCTGACCCTTTCCCTGACCCTTACCCTGACCCTTACCCTTTCCCTGACCCTTACCCTTTCCCTGACCACTTCCCTGACCCTTACCCTTTCCCTTACCCTTTCCCTGACCCTTACCCTGACCCTGACCCTTACCCTTTCCCTGACCCTTACCCTTTCCCTGGCCCTTTCCCTTACCCTTTCCCTTACCCTTTCCCTGACCCTTACCCTGACCCTTACCCTTACCCTGACCCTTACCCTTACCCTGACCCTTACCCTTACCCTGACCCTTACCCTTTCCCTGACACTTTCCCTGGCCCTTACCCCTGAACCTTTCCCTTACCCTTTCCCTTACCCTGGCCCTTACCCCTGACCCTTTCCCTTACCCTGACCCTTTCCCTTACCCTGGCCCTTTCCCTTACCCTTTCCCTGACCCTTACCCTTTCCCTTACCCTTTCCCTGGCCCTTACCCTTTCCCTGACCCCTACCTGGCCCTTACCCTGACAGCTTACCTGGCCCTTACCCTGACACTTTACCTGACCCTTACCTTGACACTTTACCTGGCCCTTACCCTGACAGTTTACCTGGCCCTTACCCTGACACTTTACCTGGCCCTTACCCTGACAGCTTACCTGGCCCTTACCCTGACACTTTACCTGGCCCTTACCCTGACAGCTTACCTGGCCCTTACCCTGACACCTTACCTGGCCCTTTACCTGGCCCTTACCCTGACAGTTTACCTGGCCCTTACCCTGACAGCTAACCTGGCCCTTACCCTGACACCTTACCTGGCCCTTTACCTGGCCCTTACCCTGACAGTTTACCTGGCCCTTACCCTGACACTTTACCTGGCCCTTACCCTGACAGTTTACCTGGCCCTTACCCTGACACTTTACCTGGCCCTTACCCTGACACTTTACCTGGCCCTTACCCTGACACTTTACCTGACCCTTTACCTGACCCTTTACCTGACCCTTTACCTGACCCTTTACCTGACCCTTTACCTGACCCTTTACCTGGCCCTTTACCTGACCCTTTACCTGGCCCTTTACATGACCCTTTACCTGACCCTTTACCTGGCCCTTTCCCTGGCCCTTTCCCTTACCCTTTACCTGGCCCTTTCCCTTACCCTTTCCCTGACCCTTACCTTGACACTTTACCTGGCCCTTACCCTGACAGTTTACCTGGCCCTTACCCTGACACTTTACCTGGCCCTTACCCTGACAGCTTACCTGGCCCTTACCCTGACACTTTACCTGGCCCTTACCCTGACACTTTACCTGGCCCTTACCCTGACACCTTACCTGGCCCTTTACCTGGCCCTTACCCTGACAGTTTACCTGGCCCTTACCCTGACACTTTACCTGGCCCTTACCCTGACAGTTTACCTGGCCCTTACCCTGACACTTTACCTGGCCCTTACCCTGACAGTTTACCTGGCCCTTACCCTGACACTTTACCTGGCCCTTACCCTGACACTTTACCTGGCCCTTACCCTGACAGTTTACCTGGCCCTTACCCTGGCCCTTTACCTGGCCCTTTCTCTTTCCCTGGCCCTTTCCCTTACCCTTTCCCTGACCCTTACCCCTGGCCCTTTCCATGACCCTTCCCCTGGCCCTTCCCCTGGCCCTTTCTCTTTCCCTGGCCCTTTCTCTTTCACTGGCCCTTTCTCTTTCCCTGGCCCTTTCTCTTTCCCTGACCCTTACCCCTGGCCCTTCCCCTGACCCTTCCCCTGGCCCTTTCCCTGGCCCTTTCTCTTCCCTGGCCCTTTCTCTTTCCCTGGCCCTTTCTCTTTCCCTGACCCTTACCCCTGGCCCTTCCCCTGACCCTACCCCTGGCCCTTTCCCTGGCACTTTCTCTTCCCTGGCCCTTTCTCTTTCCCTGGCCCTTTCTCTTTCCCTGGCCCTTTCTCTTTCCCTGGCCCTTTCTCTTTCCCTGGCCCTTTGTCTCTTTGGCTTTGTGATTACTGCTCTGGTGTTTCATTACTATTAGTTGTCCAGTACTTGAGATTCAACCTGGATTTGATTGTTACCAAGGTTACTGAGGATTTAACCTGAATTTGACTGTTACCAAGGTTACTGAGGATTCAACCTGGACTTGACTGTTACCAAGGTTACTAAGGATTCTGGCCACATGAGTCCCTCAAGATAAGATGACCTTCTGAAAGGACAAAATAACCTGTGGACTGACTATCCCTCTGTCTCCCCTCACAGTGACGTGTCCCATGAACGAGGTCCTCACAGCCTCCACGGGCGTCATCATGAGCCAGTCCTCCGGTAGCGGCTTCCCCCACTTTGAGTCCTGCTCCTGGGTGGTCAAGGTAGAGCCGGGCTACAACATCACGTTCACGACACAATACTTCCAGACCAGCCGGCAGTTTGACCAACTGGACATCTTTGACGGTGAGTTTGACGTCCTGAAGATCTTCGATGGTGAGCGTCTATTCCCTTTTTTTAATGTTTTAATGTTTTAATGTTGTTTTAATGGAGTTTTAATGTTGTTTTAATGTTGTTTTAATGTTTAATGTTGTGGTTTCATGTATATTGAACCCATACAACCAATAGTTTCATATTAACGTAGAAGGAGAGCATTGTGGGAGACCGTTGTGAATATCTACGACAGTCAGGATGACAGTGTAGCGGTTCAGGTTATAGGTCAAGTACGATGTCACCTCCGGCTAAATAAAGGTCGTGACAGACGCTCCTCATTCCACGCATTTCATTCACGACTGGCGAGGGTTAAAAAGATCACACAGCATTTTCCCCATGCAGTTTACAGGAAGTATAGATCCGAATATGAAAACTAGAAGATTCTGTCACAAAATGGTACGTAAAACTTTATTTCCGGTCACAGTATGAAAGTTGGAATTGATCCACAACAGGAGCACTATAGTCCACAACGGGAGCACTATAGTCCAGAACAGGAGAACTATAGTCCACAACAGGAGCACTATAGTCCACAACAGGAGCACTATAGTCCACAACAGGAGTACTATAGTCCACAACAGGAGTACTATAGTCCACAACAGGAGTACTATAGTCCACAACAGGAGTACTATAGTCCACAACAGGAGTACTATAGTCCACAACAGGAGCACTATAGTCCAGTACAGGATCACTATAGTCCACAACAGGATCACTATAGTCCACAACAGGAACAATATAGTCCACAACAGGAACACTATAGTCCACAACAGGAACACTATAGTCCACAACAGGAACACTATAGTCCACAACAGGAGCACTATAGTCCACAACAGGAGCACTATAGTCCACAACAGGAGTACTATCGTCCACCACAGGAGCACTAAAGTCCACAACAGGAGCACTATAGTCCACAACGGGAGCACTATAGTCCACAACGGGAGCACTATAGTCCAGAACAGGAGAACTATAGTCCACAACAGGAGCACTATAGTCCACAACAGGAGCACTATAGTCCACAACAGGAGTACTATAGTCCACAACAGGAGCACTATAGTCCACAACAGGAGCACTATAGTCCACAGCAGGAGTACTATAGTCCACAACAGGAGCACTATAGTCCACAACAGGAGCACTATAGTCCACAACAGGAGTACTATAGTCCACCACAGGAGCACTATAGTCCACAACAGGAGCACTATAGTCCACAACAGGAGCACTATAGTCCACAACATGAGAACTATAGTCCAGGACAGGAGCACTATAGTCCAGGACAGGAGCACTATAGTCCACAACAGGAGCACTATAGTCCAGTACAGGAGCACTATAGTCCACAACAGGAGCACTACAGTCCACAACAGGAGCACTATAGTCCACAACAGGAGCACTATAGTCCACAACAGGAGCACTATAGTCCACAACAGGAGCACTATAGTCCACAACAGGAGTACTATAGTCCACAACAGGAGTACTATAGTCCACAACAGGAGAACTATAGTCCACAACAGGAGAACTATAGTCCACAACAGGAGTACCTTAGTCCACAACAGGAGAACTATAGTCCACAACAGGAGCACTATAGTCCACAACAGGAGCACTGTAGTCCACAACAGGAGAACTGTAGTCCACACCAGCAGCACTATAGTCCACAACAGGAGCACTATAGTCCACAACAGGAGCACTATAGTCCACAACAGGAGCACTGTAGTCCACAACAGGAGCACTGTAGTCCACAACAGGAGCACTGTAGTCCACAACAGGAGAACTATAGTCCACAACAGGAGCACTATAGTCCACAACAGGATCACTATAGTCCACAACAGGAACACTATAGTCCACAACAGGAACACTATAGTCCACAACAGGAGCACTATAGTCCAGTACAGGAGCACTATAGTCCACAACAGGAGCACTATAGTCCACAACAGGAGCACTATAGTCCACAACAGGAGCACTATAGTCCACAACAGGAGCACTATAGTCCACAACAGGAGAATTATAGTCCACAACAGGAGCACTATAGTCCAGTACAGGAGCACTATAGTCCAAAACAGGAGAACTATAGTCCACAACAGGAGCACTATAGTCCACAACAGGAGTACTATAGTCCACAACAGGAGTACTATAGTCCACAACAGGAGAACTATAGTCCACAACAGGAGTACTATAGTCCACAACAGGAGAACTATAGTCCACAACAGGAGCACTATAGTCCAAAACAGGAGCACTGTAGTCCACAACAGGAGAACTATAGTCCACAACAGGAGCACTGTAGTCCACACCAGCAGCACTATAGTCAACAACAGGAGCACTGTAGTCCACAACAGGAGAACTATAGTCCACAACAGGAGCACTATATTCCACAACAGGAGCACTATAGTCCACAACAGGAGCACTGTAGTCCACAACAGGAGAACTATAGTCCACAACAGGAGCACTATAGTCCACAACAGGAGCACTATAGTCCACAACAGGAACACTATAGTCCACAACAGGAACACTATAGTCCGCAACAGGAGCACTATAGTCCGCAACAGGAGTACTATAGTCCACCACAGGAGCACTAAAGTCCACAACAGGAGCACTATAGTCCACAACAGGAGCACTATAGTCCACAACAGGAGAACTATAGTCCAGGACAGGAGCACTATAGTCCACAACAGGAGCACTATAGTCCAGTACAGGAGCACTATAGTCCACAACAGGAGCACTATAGTCCACAACAGGAGTACTATAGTCCACAACAGGAGCACTATAGTCCACAACAGGAGAATTATAGTCCACAACAGGAGCACTATAGTCCAGTACAGGAGCACTATAGTCCAGTACAGGAGCACTATAGTCCACAACAGGAGAACTATAGTCCACAACAGGAGCACTATAGTCCACAACAGGAGTACTATAGTCCACAACAGGAGTACTATAGTCCACAACAGGAGTACTATAGTCCACAACAGGAGTACTATAGTCCACAACAGGAGTACTATAGTCCACAACAGGAGCACTATAGTCCAGTACAGGATCACTATAGTCCACAACAGGATCACTATAGTCCACAACAGGAACAATATAGTCCACAACAGGAACACTATAGTCCACAACAGGAACACTATAGTCCACAACAGGAACACTATAGTCCACAACAGGAGCACTATAGTCCACAACAGGAGCACTATAGTCCACAACAGGAGTACTATAGTCCACCACAGGAGCACTAAAGTCCACAACAGGAGCACTATAGTCCACAACGGGAGCACTATAGTCCACAACGGGAGCACTATAGTCCAGAACAGGAGAACTATAGTCCACAACAGGAGCACTATAGTCCACAACAGGAGCACTATAGTCCACAACAGGAGTACTATAGTCCACAACAGGAGCACTATAGTCCACAACAGGAGCACTATAGTCCACAGCAGGAGTACTATAGTCCACAACAGGAGCACTATAGTCCACAACAGGAGCACTATAGTCCACAACAGGAGTACTATAGTCCACCACAGGAGCACTATAGTCCACAACA
The DNA here is from genome assembly GCF_029448725.1 of Salvelinus fontinalis. Classification (NCBI taxonomy): domain Eukaryota; kingdom Metazoa; phylum Chordata; class Actinopteri; order Salmoniformes; family Salmonidae; genus Salvelinus; species Salvelinus fontinalis. The sequence goes on from NW_026601545.1 coordinate 24,227, forward strand.
GGAGCACTATAGTCCACAACAGGAGCACTATAGTCCACAACATGAGAACTATAGTCCAGGACAGGAGCACTATAGTCCAGGACAGGAGCACTATAGTCCACAACAGGAGCACTATAGTCCAGTACAGGAGCACTATAGTCCACAACAGGAGCACTACAGTCCACAACAGGAGCACTATAGTCCACAACAGGAGCACTATAGTCCACAACAGGAGCACTATAGTCCACAACAGGAGTACTATAGTCCACAACAGGAGTACTATAGTCCACAACAGGAGAACTATAGTCCACAACAGGAGAACTATAGTCCACAACAGGAGTACCTTAGTCCACAACAGGAGAACTATAGTCCACAACAGGAGCACTATAGTCCACAACAGGAGCACTGTAGTCCACAACAGGAGAACTGTAGTCCACACCAGCAGCACTATAGTCCACAACAGGAGCACTATAGTCCACAACAGGAGCACTATAGTCCACAACAGGAGCACTGTAGTCCACAACAGGAGCACTGTAGTCCACAACAGGAGCACTGTAGTCCACAACAGGAGCACTGTAGTCCACAACAGGAGAACTATAGTCCACAACAGGAGCACTATAGTCCACAACAGGATCACTATAGTCCACAACAGGAACACTATAGTCCACAACAGGAACACTATAGTCCACAACAGGAGCACTATAGTCCAGTACAGGAGCACTATAGTCCACAACAGGAGCACTATAGTCCACAACAGGAGCACTATAGTCCACAACAGGAGCACTATAGTCCACAACAGGAGCACTATAGTCCACAACAGGAGAATTATAGTCCACAACAGGAGCACTATAGTCCAGTACAGGAGCACTATAGTCCAAAACAGGAGAACTATAGTCCACAACAGGAGCACTATAGTCCACAACAGGAGTACTATAGTCCACAACAGGAGTACTATAGTCCACAACAGGAGAACTATAGTCCACAACAGGAGTACTATAGTCCACAACAGGAGAACTATAGTCCACAACAGGAGCACTATAGTCCAAAACAGGAGCACTGTAGTCCACAACAGGAGAACTATAGTCCACAACAGGAGCACTTTAGTCCACACCAGCAGCACTATAGTCCACAACAGGAGCACTGTAGTCCACAACAGGAGAACTATAGTCCACAACAGGAGCACTATATTCCACAACAGGAGCACTATAGTCCACAACAGGAGCACTGTAGTCCACAACAGGAGAACTATAGTCCACAACAGGAGCACTATAGTCCACAACAGGAGCACTATAGTCCACAACAGGAACACTATAGTCCACAACAGGAACACTATAGTCCGCAACAGGAGCACTATAGTCCGCAACAGGAGTACTATAGTCCACCACAGGAGCACTAAAGTCCACAACAGGAGCACTATAGTCCACAACAGGAGCACTATAGTCCACAACAGGAGAACTATAGTCCAGGACAGGAGCACTATAGTCCACAACAGGAGCACTATAGTCCAGTACAGGAGCACTATAGTCCACAACAGGAGCACTATAGTCCACAACAGGAGTACTATAGTCCACAACAGGAGCACTATAGTCCACAACAGGAGAATTATAGTCCACAACAGGAGCACTATAGTCCAGTACAGGAGCACTATAGTCCAGTACAGGAGCACTATAGTCCACAACAGGAGAACTATAGTCCACAACAGGAGCACTGTAGTCCACAACAGGAGAACTATAGTCCACAACAGGAGCACTATAGTCCACAACAGGAGCACTATAGTCCAGTACAGGAGCACTATAGTCCACAACAGGAGAACTATAGTCCACAACAGGAGCGCTATAGTCCACAACAGGAGCACTATAGTCCACAAAAGGAGCACTATAGTCCACAACAGGAGCACTATAGTCCACAACAGGAGCACTATAGTCCAGTACAGGAGCACTATAGTCCACAACAGGAGTACTATAGTCCAAAACAGGAGCACTATAGTCCACAACAGGAGTACTATAGTCCACAACAGGAGTACTATAGTCCACAACAGGAGAACTATAGTCCACAACAGGAGAACTATAGTCCACAACAGGAGTACCTTAGTCCACAACAGGAGAACTATAGTCCACAACAGGAGCACTATAGTCCAAAGCAGGAGCACTGTAGTCCACAACAGGAGCACTATAGTCCACAAAAGGAGCACTGTAGTCGACACCAGGAGCACTATAGAACACAACAGGAGCACTGTAGTCCACAACAGGAGAACTATAGTCCACAACAGGAGCACTATAGTCCACAACAGGAGCACTATAGTCCACAACAGGAGCACTGTAGTCCACAACAGGAGAACTATAGTCCACAACAGGAGCACTATAGTCCAGTACAGGAGCACTATAGTCCACAACAGGAGCACTATAGTCCAGTACAGGAGCACTATAGTCCACAACAGGAGCACTGTAGTCCACAACAGGAGCACTATAGTCCACAACAGTGTTACGCACGCCTCTGAGAAGAGGGAACGCAACTCCCTGCTACAACTCAACTCTCTGAAGTGCAAGAGGTATGGACTGTAGTTGCGAGTAAGGATGACACAAAAGCAGAATTACCGTTTACTAGAATTTATTTTCTTACACGGTAATATGGGGAAAAGGGGCTGGACGGAACCAAAGCAAAGAAAGTAAATATCAAAGTTCCCCCTCTCCTATCTAACCTGCCTACCCACTTAACTTACCTAACTTAACACCGCCTGGTGCCCTAACCAAAATACAAGGGGGTGGTCCGCCCAGGTCTTACCTAGTGTGCTTAGACAGTAAATATACTACGGGTATATGTATGCCCGCGGGCCTCTTGCCTAAGCACTCCCAAAGTGCCTTCTCCTTCCCCCCTGGGAACAAACGAAACAGAGTAATTTTTAACGATTTCACAAACACTCACAAACACAGGACATAGAAAAACTGCTACCAACAACAACAGAACTGCTACCAACAACAACAGTACATACCACACTTTCTGATACACAACCAACACTATATCACAATCAAATTTTTCTCTCTCTCAATCTCCAAATCTCTACTCCTTATCTCATCTCTCTCCTCTATCTCAATCTTTTTACTCCCTCCTTTTCTCCTGGGCCGAACACTGGCTTTTATCTTCAGGTGGCAATGGTGATTAGAGTCAGCTGCTTCTTGACGAGGGGGCGGGGTCAGCTCCAATCACCAATTAGCCTGGGGTTGACCAATCAGCTGGTTGGGGAGTACTTCAGGAAGCCATCTCCTGAAACACACACTCAAATACAAACAGAACACAGAAACTGGGGAACGTAACACGCCCACCACAAAAATTGCAAACATACAGTTTGTAATAACAAAAACCAACGCTTCCCCAGTTAGTAAACCCGTGATAGAGCGTCAGCAACCACATTCGCTGAGCCCTTCATATAGGCTATCTGTACATTATATCCTTGTACAATCAGAGCCCACCGCATAAGGCGGCGGTTCTGATTGTACATTTGCTTTAAGAACACTAAAGGATTATGGTCCGTGAAGACCATTACAGGCAAGGCACTGGATCCCACATATACTTCAAAGAACTGTAAGGCTAGCAATAAAGCTAGCGTCTCTTGTTCAATTGTGGAGTACCTTGACTGACACGAGTTGAACTTACGGGAAAAGAAACTGACTGGCCGATCCACTCCAGCTTCATCTTCCTGTAAGAGAACCGCACCCACCCCCACTATACTAGCGTCAACCTCCAACTTAAAAGGTTTGTCAAAGTTGGGGGCGGCAAGCACTGGGGCACTACAAAGTAGCGCTTTAGCGGACTCAAACGCATGGTTACAGTCCTTGGACCACCTAAATGGTACCTTGGGACTAAGCAGAGATGAAAGGGGAGCTACTACCGTCGAGAAATTCTTACAGAATGTACGATAGTACCCTACCATCCCTAGGAATCTGCGCAACTGGCGTCGAGTCGTGGGAGCAGGAAAAGCAACAATTGCCTCCACCTTGCCAGATACTGGGCGCACTTGACCTCGTCCCACTTGTTTCCCTAAGTAAGTCACCGTAGCCTTCCCAAACTCACACTTGCGAAGACTGGTGTCTCCTTTTTGACATTCAATCACCTTCTCAGGGGTGACAGACAAAAGGATGTCATGTAATTGGGGTGCGATTTCGCAGTCCCCTTCCTTAGTTTTTACAGGAGTAAAAACTGTCGGACTTGCAGAAGGAATACTCGGTGCATTGTCTTCTACTTCAATATTCTCAAAAATGGAACTAGCCAAATCCACCACATCTCCAAGCTTGCGAGATTGTGCCCTCGTTAAGACACAAGCAGGAAAAACATGTGGAAATGCTTGAACCAATTTCTCATCTGCAATTTTGATTTCTGGGTTGTCTACTACCTCTAATACAGGAGTAACGTTACCACCAGCAATATCATTCCCTAATAGCAATGTGACTCCTTTTACTGGCAGTGTAGACACTACACCAACACGGAAACGTCCTGATACCAAGTCTGACACTAAGTGGACCCAGTGTAATGGTACAGGTACTGTTTTTGTCTCTATCCCCTGTAATATAACATGTGAGCCACAATACGTTTCAGGAGACCAGGGTAAAGCATCAGTAATGATTACTGACTGCGCCGCCCCGGTGTCTCGTAAGATTTTAATTGGCTTTTGATCAGCTTGTTCTCCAGTTAAGGAAACACAACCGGCAGAAATAAACGGAGCATAAACAGGATCCGGTTTCTCAAATGCTGAATCAATACCTCGGACCAACGGACGAGCCAAAGACTTGACTCAACCCAAACTCTTCCTTTTTGGGGACGGTGACTGGGACTGTTTCGGTTTATTTTTCAAAACTGGGCAGTCCGCAATCACGTGACCCTTTTGGTGACAGTAAAAACATTCACGGATCTCATGAAAAGGCTTGTCAGAGGAAAAGCGACCTGAATGAGGCACTGATGACGTAATCAGTCTACCTTCAAAACGAGGTGCACCAAAGAGAGTCTTGTGTGTTAAAGCGTACTCATCTGCCAACACTGCTGCCTGGGCCAATGTCACCACTTTCTGTTCATTTAAATGAACTACAAGTCTATCAGGGAGGTTGTTTTTAAAATCCTCCAACAGCATCAACTCCCGAATATCAGCAAAGGTGTTAGCTTTGCTGGCTGAACACCATCGATTAAACAGAGACTCTTTGTCCCTAGCAAACTCAACAAAAGTACGGTGAGAGGGTTTCTTGTGGTTCCTGAAGCGCTGTCTATAAGCTTCAGGCACCAACTCATAAGCCCGCAACACGGTATTTTTAACTGTTTCGTAATGTAAACTGTCTTCCAGGGAGAGAGCAGCTACTACTTCCTGGGCTTTCCCAGACAATTTACATTGCAACAGGAGCGGCCAAACCTCGAGTGGCCAATGCAGCGCAGCGGCCACACGCTCAAACGCAGAGAAATAGGAATCAACTTCCGACTCTCGGAATGGTGGGACTAAAGCGATATTTTTACTTACATCAAAGTGGGCTTGATGATGAGCATCTTTTGGAGTCGTACCGGAGCCAGCATCTAGCTCTAGCTGTCGGATCCTCACCTCCTTGTCGGCTTCTATTTTCCTAATTTCAAGATCAAAATGCATTTGTCTCTCTTTATCTTTTTGCTCAATTTCTAACCGGGCCAGCCTCACCTTCAGCCTAGCGGTCCCGTCTGAACGACCTGAAGCAGAAGATAAAGGATCGAATCGAGGCAATGTAAAGGGGGTACGAGCAACCCCTTCCTCTGCCCTGTCCTCCGACTTGGCATCGGAAAGTCTACCCGTCTCCTCTCCTTTCAATGAGAGAATTCTTTCTCTTACTAATCCCTCCCTGACTAGCACCAAAAGCTCAGCCTTTAGGGCTTTCTCAGGGATAACAAATCCATAATGGTCAGCTATAGCTATAAGGTCTACTTTTCGAAACCTCACCAAACAATCAATAGAGGGCGCTTCAATGAACTTGGAGATGGCTGAGGCAGCCATCTTGTACACAACAATCTACTGAAAACACAAACTAAACAAGTCATCCAAACTCACAACCTACCATCACACCTCAATCACTAACCACAGAGAGTTCAGTGCAGCAGGGTCCGGTGGGTTTAATGGAATCCCGGATGAGCCCCCATTATGTTACGCACGCCTCTGAGAAGAGGGAACGCAACTCCCTGCTACAACTCAACTCTCTGAAGTGCAAGAGGTATGGACTGTAGGTGCGAGTAAGGATGACACAAAAGCAGAATTTACCGTTTACTAGAATTTATTTTCTTACACGGTAATATGGGGAAAAGGGGCTGGACGGAACCAAAGCAAAGAAAGTAAATATCAAAGTTCCCCCTCTCCTATCTAACCTGCCTACCCACTTAACTTACCTAACTTAACACCGCCTGGTGCCCTAACCAAAATACAAGGGGGTGGTCCGCCCAGGTCTTACCTAGTGTGCTTAGACAGTAAATATACTACGGGTATATGTATGCCCGCGGGCCTCTTGCCTAAGCACTCCCAAAGTGCCTTCTCCTTCCCCCCTGGGAACAAACGAAACAGAGTAATTTTTAACGATTTCACAAACACTCACAAACACAGGACATAGAAAAACTGCTACCAACAACAACAGAACTGCTACCAACAACAACAGTACATACCACACTTTCTGATACACAACCAACACTATATCACAATCAAATTTTTCTCTCTCTCAATCTCCAAATCTCTACTCCTTATCTCATCTCTCTCCTCTATCTCAATCTTTTTACTCCCTCCTTTTCTCCTGGGCCGAACACTGGCTTTTATCTTCAGGTGGCAATGGTGATTAGAGTCAGCTGCTTCTTGACGAGGGGGCGGGGTCAGCTCCAATCACCAATTAGCCTGGGGTTGACCAATCAGCTGGTTGGGGAGTACTTCAGGAAGCCATCTCCTGAAACACACACTCAAATACAAACAGAACACAGAAACTGGGGAACGTAACAAACAGGAGAACTATAGTCCACAACAGGAGCACTATAGTCCACATCAGGAGCACTATAGTCCACAACAGGAGCACTATAGTCCACAACAGGAGCACTATAGTCCACAACAGGAGCACTATAGTCCACAACAGGAGAACTATAGTCCACAACAGGAGCACTATAGTCCACAACAGGAGCACTATAGTCCACAACAGGAGCACTATAGTCCACAACAGGAGCACTATAGTCCACAACAGGAGCACTATAGTCCACAACAGGAGCACTATAGTCCACAACAGGAGTACTATAGTCCACAACAGGAGCACTATAGTCCACAACAGGAGCACTGTAGTCCACAACAGGAGCACTATATTCCAGTACAGGAGCACTGTAGTCCAGTACAGGATCACTATAGTCCAGTACAATATCACTATAGTCCAGTACAGGAACACTATAGTCCACAACAGGAGCACTATAGTCCACAACAGGAGCACTATAGTCCACAACAGGAGCACTATAGTCCAGTACAGGATCACTATAGTCCACAACAGGAGCACTGTAGTCCACAACAGGAGCACTGTAGTCCAGTACAGGAGCACTATAGTCAACAACAGGAGCACTATAGTCCACAACAGGAGCTCTATAGTCCAGTACAGGAGCACTATAGTCCACAACAGGAGAACTATAGTCCACAAGAGGAGCACTATAGTCTACAACAGGAGAACTATAGTCCACAACAGGAGAACTATAGTCCACAACAGGAGTACTGTAGTCCAGTACAGGAGCACTATAGTCCACAACAGGAGAACTATAGTCCACAACAGGAGTACTGTAGTCCAGTACAGGAGCACTGTAGTCCACACCAGGAGAACTATAGTCCACAACAGGAGCACTATAGTCCACAACAGGAGCACTGTAGTCCACAACAGGAGAACTATAGTCCACAACAGGAGCACTATAGTCCACAACAGGAGCACTGTAGTCCACAACAGAAGAACTATAGTCCACAACAGGAGCACTATAGTCCAGTACAGGGGCACTATAGTCCACAACAGGAGCACTATAGTCCAGTACAGGAGCACTATAGTCCACAACAGGAGCACTATAGTCCACAACAGGAGCACTATAGTCCACAACAGGAGCACTATAGTCCACAACAGGAGCACTATAGTCCAGTACAGGAGCACTATAGTCCAGTACACAGCACTATAGTCCACAACAGGAGCACTATAGTCCAGTACAGGAGCACTATATTCCACAACAGGAGAACTATAGTCCACAACAGGAGCACTCTAGTCCAGTACACAGCATTATAGTCCACAACAGGATTACTATAGTCCACAAAAGGAGCACTATAGTCCAGTACACAGCATTATAGTCCACAACAGGAGCACTATAGTCCACAACAGGAGCACTATAGTCCACAACAGGAGTACTATAGTCCACGACAGGAGCACTATAGTCCACAACAGGAGCACTATAGTCCACAAAAGGAGCACTATAGTCCACAACAGGAGCAATATAGTCCACAACAGGAGCACTATAGTCCACAACAGGAGTACTATAGTCCACAACAGAAGCACTATAGTCCACAACAGGAGCACTGTAGTCAACAACAGGAGCACTATATTCCAGTACAGGAGCACTGTAGTCCAGTACAGGATCACTATAGTCCAGTACAGGAGCACTATAGTCCAGTACAGGAACACTATAGTCCACAACAGGAGCACTATAGTCCAGTACAGGATCACTATAGTCCACAACAGGAGCACTGTAGTCCACAACAGGAGCACTGTAGTCCAGTACAGGAGCACTATAGTCAACAACAGGAGCACTATAGTCCACAGCAGGAGCACTATAGTCCAGTACAGGAGCACTATAGTCCACAACAGGAGAACTATAGTCCACAAGAGGAGCACTATAGTCTACAACAGGAGAACTATAGTCCACAACAGGAGAACTATAGTCCACAACAGGAGTACTGTAGTCCAGTACAGGAGCACTATAGTCCACAACAGGAGAACTATAGTCCACAACAGGAGTACTGTAGTCCAGTACAGGAGCACTATAGTCCACAACAGGAGCACTATAGTCCACAACAGGAGCACTATAGTCCAGTACAGGAGCACTATAGTCCACAACAGGAGCACTATAGTCCACAACAGGAGCACTATAGTCCACAACAGGAGCACTATAGTCCACAACAGGAGCACTATAGTCCACAACAGGAGCACTATAGTCCAAAACAGGAGCACTATAGTCCACAACAGGAGCACTATAGTCCAGTACAGGAGCACTATAGTCCACAACAGGAGCACTATAGTCCAGTACAGGAGCACTATAGTCCACAACAGGAGCACTATAGTCCACAACAGGAGCACTATAGTCCACAACAGGAGCACTATAGTCCACAACAGCAGCACTATAGTCCACAACAGGAGCACTATATTCCACAACAGGAGCACTATAGTCCACAACAAGAGCACTATAGTCGACAACAGGAGCACTATAGTCCACAACAGGAGCACTATAGTCCACAACAGGAGCACTATAGTCCAGTACAGGAGCACTATAGTCCACAACAGGAGAACTATAGTCCACGAGAGGATCACTTTAGTCCACAACAGGAGCACTGTTGTCCTCAAGAGGAGCACTATAGTCCACAACAGGAGCACTATAGTCCAGTACAGGAGAACAATAGTCCACAAGAGGAGCACTATAGTCCACAAAAGGAGCACTATAGTCCACAAAAGGAGCACTATAGTCCACAACAGGAGCACTATAGTCCACAACAGGAGTACTATAGTCCAGTACAGGAGCACTATAGTCCACAAAAGGAGCACTATAGTCCACAAAAGCAGCACTATAGTCCACAACAGGAGTACTATAGTCCAGTACAGGAGCACTATAGTCCACAAAAGGAGCACTATAGTCCACAAAAGGAGCACTATAGTCCACAACAGGAGCACCAAATTCCAGTACAGGAGCACTATAGTCCACAACAGGAGAACTATAGTCCACAACAGGAGCACTATAGTCCACAAAAGGAGCACTATAGTCCACAACAGGAGAGCTATAGTCCACAACAGGAGCACTATAGTCCACAACAGGAGCACTATAGTCCACAACAGGAGAACTATAGTCCACAACAGGCGCACTATAGTCCACAACAGGAGCACTATAGTCCACAACATGAGCACTATAGTCCAGTACAGGAGCACTATAGTCCACAACAGGAGCACTATAGTCCACAACAGGAGCACTATAGTCCAGTACAGGAGCACTATAGTCCACAACAGGAGCACTATAGTCCACAACAGGAGCACTATAGTCCACAACAGAAGCACTATAGTCCACAACAGGAGCACTGTAGTCAACAACAGGAGCACTATATTCCAGTACAGGAGCACTGTAGTCCAGTACAGGATCACTATAGTCCAGTACAGGAGCACTATAGTCCAGTACAGGAACACTATAGTCCACAACAGGAGCACTATAGTCCAGTACAGGATCACTATAGTCCACAACAGGAGCACTGTAGTCCACAACAGCAGCACTGTAGTCCAGTACAGGAGCACTATAGTCAACAACAGGAGCACTATAGTCCACAACAGGAGCACTATAGTCCAGTACAGGAGCACTATAGTCCACAACAGGAGAACTATGGTCCACAAGAGGAGCACTATAGTCTACAACAGGAGAACTATAGTCCACAACAGGAGAACTATAGTCCACAACAGGAGTACTGTAGTCCAGTACAGGAGCACTATAGTCCACAACAGGAGAACTATAGTCCACAACAGGAGTACTGTAGTCCAGTACAGGAGCACTATAGTCCACAACAGGAGCACTATAGTCCACAACAGGAGCACTATAGTCCAGTACAGGAGCACTATAGTCCACAACAGGAGCACTATAGTCCACAACAGGAGCACTATAGTCCACAACAGGAGCACTATAGTCCACAACAGGAGCACTATAGTCAACAACAGGAGCACTATAGTCCAAAACAGGAGCACTATAGTCCACAACAGGAGCACTATAGTCCACAACAGGAGCACTATAGTCCAGTACAGGAGCACTATAGTCCACAACAGGAGAACTATGGTCCACAAGAGGAGCACTATAGTCTACAACAGGAGAACTATAGTCCACAACAGGAGAACTATAGTCCACAACAGGAGTACTGTAGTCCAGTACAGGAGCACTATAGTCCACAACAGGAGAACTATAGTCCACAACAGGAGTACTGTAGTCCAGTACAGGAGCACTATAGTCCACAACAGGAGCACTATAGTCCACAACAGGAGCACTATAGTCCAGTACAGGAGCACTATAGTCCACAACAGGAGCACTATAGTCCACAACAGGAGCACTATAGTCCACAACAGGAGCACTATAGTCCACAACAGGAGCACTATAGTCAACAACAGGAGCACTATAGTCCAAAACAGGAGCACTATAGTCCACAACAGGAGCACTATAGTCCAGTACAGGAGCACTATAGTCCACAACAGGAGCACTATAGTCCAGTACAGGAGCACTATAGTCCACAACAGGAGCACTATAGTCCACAACAGGAGCACTATAGTCCACAACAGGAGCACTATAGTCCACAACAGCAGCACTATAGTCCACAACAGGAGCACTATATTCCACAACAGGAGCACTATAGTCCACAACAAGAGCACTATAGTCGACAACAGGAGCACTATAGTCCACAACAGGAGCACTATAGTCCACAACAGGAGCACTATAGTCCAGTACAGGAGCACTATAGTCCACAACAGGAGAACTATAGTCCACGAGAGGATCACTATAGTCCACAACAGGAGCACTGTTGTCCTCAAGAGGAGCACTATAGTCCAGTACAGGAGAACAATAGTCCACAAGAGGAGCACTATAGTCCACAAAAGGAGCACTATAGTCCACAAAAGGAGCACTATAGTCCACAACAGGAGCACTATAGTCCAGTACAGGAGCACTATAGTCCACAACAGGAGCACTATAGTCCAGTACAGGAGCACTATAGTCCACAACAGGAGCACTATAGTCCACAACAGGAGCACTATAGTCCACAACAGGAGCACTATAGTCCACAACAGCAGCACTATAGTCCACAACAGGAGCACTATATTCCACAACAGGAGCACTATAGTCCACAACAAGAGCACTATAGTCGACAACAGGAGCACTATAGTCCACAACAGGAGCACTATAGTCCACAACAGGAGCACTATAGTCCAGTACAGGAGCACTATAGTCCACAACAGGAGAACTATAGTCCACGAGAGGATCACTATAGTCCACAACAGGAGCACTGTTGTCCTCAAGAGGAGCACTATAGTCCAGTACAGGAGAACAATAGTCCACAAGAGGAGCACTATAGTCCACAAAAGGAGCACTATAGTCCACAAAAGGAGCACTATAGTCCACAACAGGAGCACTATAGTCCACAACAGGAGTACTATAGTCCAGTACAGGAGCACTATAGTCCACAAAAGGAGCACTATAGTCCACAAAAGGAGCACTATAGTCCACAACAGGAGTACTATAGTCCAGTACAGGAGCACTATAGTCCACAAAAGGAGCACTATAGTCCACAAATGGAGCACTATAGTCCACAACAGGAGCACCAAATTCCAGTACAGGAGCACTATAGTCCACAACAGGAGAACTATAGTCCACAACAGGAGCACTATAGTCCACAAAAGGAGCACTATAGTCCACAACAGGAGAGCTATAGTCCACAACAGGAGCACTATAGTCCACAACAGGAGCACTATAGTCCACAACAGGAGAACTATAGTCCACAACAGGCGCACTATAGTCCACAACAGGAGCACTATAGTCCACAACATGAGCACTATAGTCCAGTACAGGAGCACTATAGTCCACAACAGGAGCACTATAGTCCACAACAGGAGCACTATAGTCCAGTACAGGAGCACTATAGTCCACAACAGGAGCACTATAGTCCCAACATGAGCACTATAGTGCAGTACAGGAGCACTATAGTCCACAACAGGAGCACTATAGTCCACAACAGGAGCACTATAGTCCAGTACAGGAGCACTATAGTCCACAACAGGAGCACTATAGTCCACAACAGGAGCACTATAGTCCACAACAGGAGCACTATAGTCCACAACAGGAGCACTATAGTCCACAACAGGAGCACTACAGTCCACAACAGGAGAACTATAGTCCACAACAGGAGCACTATAGTCCACAACAGGAGCACTATAGTCCAGTACAGGAGCACTATAGTCCAGGACAGGAGCACTATAGTCCACAACAGGAGCACTATAGTCCACAACAGGAGCACTGTAGTCCAGTACAAGAGCACTATAGTCCACAACAGGAGCACTATAGTCCACAACAGGAGCACTATAGTCCACTACAGGAGCACTGTAGTCGACAACAGGATCACTATAGTCCACCACAGGAGAACTATATTCCAGTACAGGAGAACTATAGTCCACAACAGGAGCACTATAGTCCACAACAGGAGCCCTATAGTCCACCACAGGAGAACTGTAGTCCAGTACAGGAGAACTATAGTCCACAACAGGAGCACTATAGTCTACAACAGGAGCACTATAGTCCACCACAGGAGAACTGTAGTCCAGTACATGAGCACTGTAGTCCACAACAGGAGCACTATAGTCCACAACAGGAGCACTAAAGTCCACAACAGGAGCACTATAGTCCACAACAGGAGCACTATAGTCCACCACAGGAGAACTGTAGTCCAGTACAGGAGAACTATAGTCCACCACAGGAGCACAATAGTCCAGTACAGGAGAACTGTAGTCCACAACAGGAGCACTATAGTCCAGAACAGGAGAACTGTAGTCCACAACAGGAGCACTATAGTCCACAACAGGAGCACTATAGTCCACACTAGGAGCACTGTAGTCCACAACAGGAGCACTATAGTCCACAACAGGAGCACTATAGTCCACAACAGGAGAACTATAGTCCACAACAGGATTATTATCCATTCTGTTTTAGTGTTGTGTTGCTGCATCAGCATTATCCAATCTGTCGTGTTGCTGCCTCAGCATTATCCATTATGTCATGTTGCTGCCTCAGCATTATCCATTATGTCATGTTGCTACCTCAGCATTATCCATTATGTCATGTTGCTGCCTCAGCATTATCCATTCTGTTTTAGTGTCCTGTTGCTGCATCAGCATTATCCATTATGTCATGTTGCTGCCTCAGCATTATCCATTCTGTTTTAGTGTCCTGTTGCTGCATCAGCATTATCCATTCTGTTTTAGTGTCATGTTGCTGCATCAGCATTATCCATTCTGTTTTAGTGTCGTGTTGCTGCATCAGCATTATCCATTCTGTTTCAGTGTCCTGTTGCTGCATCAGCATTATCCATTCTGTTTTAGTGTTGTGTTGCTGCATCAGCATTATCCATTCTGTTTTAGTGTCCTGTTGCTGCATCAGCATTATCCATTCTGTTTTAGTGTCATGTTGCTGCCTCAGCATTATCCATTCTGTTTTAGTGTCGTGTTGCTGCAGCAGCATTATCCATTCTGTTTTAGTGTTGTGTGTCTGCATCAGCATTATCCATTCTGTTTTAGTGTCATGTTGCTGCATCAGCATTATCCATTCTGTTTTAGTGTTGTGTGTCTGCATCAGCATTATCCATTCTGTTTTAGTGTCATGTTGCTGCATCAGCATTATCCATTCTGTTTTAGTGTTGTGTGTCTGCATCAGCATTATCCATTATGTCATGTTGCTGCATCAGCATTATCCATTCTGTTTTAGTGTCGTGTGTCTGCATCAGCATTATCCATTCTGTTTTAGTGTCATGTTGCTGCATCAGCATTATCCATTCTGTTTTAGTGTCATGTTGCTGCATCAGCATTATCCATTCTGTTTTAGTGTCATGTTGCTGCATCAGCATTATCCATTCTGTTTCAGTGTCCTGTTGCTGCAGCAGCATTATCCATTCTGTTTTAGTGTCGTGTTGCTGCATCAGCATTATCCATTCTGTTTTAGTGTCATGTTGCTGCATCAGCATTATCCATTCTGTTTTAGTGTCATGTTGCTGCATCAGCATTATCCATTCTGTTTCAGTGTCCTGTTGCTGCAGCAGCATTATCCATTCTGTTTTAGTGTCCTGTTGCTGCATCAGCATTACCCATTCTGTTTTAGTGTCATGTTGCTGCCTCAGCATTATCCATTCTGTTTTAGTGTCATGTTGCTGCCTCAGCATTATCCATTCTGTTTTAGTGTCATGTTGCTACCTCAGCATTATCCATTCTGTTTTAGTGTCATGTTGCTACCTCAGCATTATCCATTCTGTCATGTTGCTACCTCAGCATTATCCATTCTGTCATGTTGCTACCTCAGCATTATCCATTCTGTCATGTTGCTACCTCAGCATTATCCATTCTGTCATGTTGCTGCCTCAGCATTATCCATTCTGTTTTAGTGTTGTGTTGCTGCCTCAGCATTATCCATTCTGTTTTAGTGTCGTGTTGCTGCATCAGCATTATCCATTATGTTTTAGTGTCGTGTTGCTGCCTCAGCATTATCCATTCTGTTTTAGTGTTGTGTTGCTGCAGCAGCATTATCCATTCTGTTTTAGTGTCATGTTGCTGCAGCAGCATTATCCATTCTGTTTTAGTGTCGTGTGTCTGCAGCAGCATTATCCATTCTGTTTTAGTGTCGTGTTGCTGCATCAGCATTATCCATTATGTCATGTTGCTGCATCAGCATTATCCATTATGTCCTGTTGCTGCAGCAGCATTATCCATTCTGTTTTAGTGTCGTGTTGCTGCCTCAGCATTATCCATTCTGTTTTAGTGTCCTGTTGCTGCATCAGCATTGTCCATTCTGTTTTAGTGTCCTGTTGCTGCATCAGCATTATCCATTCTGTTTTAGTGTCATGTTGCTGCAGCAGCATTATCCATTCTGTTTTAGTGTCCTGTTGCTGCAGCAGCATTATCCATTCTGTTTTAGTGTCGTGTTGCTGCCTCAGCATTATCCATTCTGTTTTAGTGTCATGTTGCTGCATCAGCATTATCCATTATGTTTCAGTGTCCTGTTGCTGCATCAGCATTATCCATTCTGTTTTAGTGTCCTGTTGCTGCATCAGCATTATCCATTATGTTTCAGTGTCCTGTTGCTGCATCAGCATTATCCATTCTGTTTTAGTGTCCTGTTGCTGCATCAGCATTATCCATTCTGTTTCAGTGTCCTGTTGCTGCAGCAGCATTATCCATTCTGTTTTAGTGTCGTGTTGCTGCATCAGCATTATCCATTCTGTTTTAGTGTTGCTGCATCAGCATTATCCATTCTGTTTTAGTGTCGTGTTGCTGCATCAGCATTATCCATTCTGTTTTAGTGTCATGTTGCTGCAGCAGCATTATCCATTCTGTTTTAGTGTCGTGTGTCTGCAGCAGCATTATCCATTCTGTTTTAGTGTCGTGTTGCTGCATCAGCATTATCCATTATGTCATGTTGCTGCATCAGCATTATCCATTATGTCATGTGTTGCTGCCTCAGCATTATCCATTCTGTTTTAGTGTCGTGTTGCTGCATCAGCATTATCCATTCTGTTTCAGTGTCCTGTTGCTGCAGCAGCATTATCCATTCTGTTTTAGTGTCCTGTTGCTGCAGCAGCATTATCCATTCTGTTTTAGTGTCCTGTTGCTGCAGCAGCATTATCCATTCTGTTTTAGTGTCTTGTTGCTGCATCAGCATTATCCATTCTGTTTTAGTGTCATGTTGCTGCAGCAGCATTATCCATTCTGTTTTAGTGTCGTGTTGCTGCATCAGCATTATCCATTCTGTTTTAGTGTCGTGTGTCTGCATCAGCATTATCCATTCTGTTTTAGTGTCATGTTGCTGCAGCAGCATTATCCATTCTGTTTTAGTGTCGTGTGTCTGCAGCAGCATTATCCATTCTGTTTTAGTGTCGTGTTGCTGCATCAGCATTATCCATTATGTCATGTTGCTGCATCAGCATTATCCATTCTGTTTTAGTGTCCTGTTGCTGCATCAGCATTATCCATTCTGTTTCAGTGTCCTGTTGCTGCAGCAGCATTATCCATTCTGTTTTAGTGTCGTGTTGCTGCATCAGCATTATCCATTCTGTTTTAGTGTTGCTGCATCAGCATTATCCATTCTGTTTTAGTGTCATGTTGCTGCAGCAGCATTATCCATTCTGTTTTAGTGTCGTGTTGCTGCCTCAGCATTATCCATTCTGTTTTAGTGTCATGTTGCTGCATCAGCATTATCCATTCTGTTTTAGTGTCGTGTTGCTGCATCAGCATTATCCATTCTGTTTTAGTGTCGTGTTGCTGCATCAGCATTATCCATTATGTTTCAGTGTCCTGTTGCTGCATCAGCATTATCCATTCTGTTTTAGTGTCGTGTTGCTGCATCAGCATTATCCATTCTGTTTTAGTGTCATGTTGCTGCAGCAGCATTATCCATTCTGTTTTAGTGTCATGTTGCTGCATCAGCATTATCCATTCTGTTTTAGTGTCATGTTGCTGCAGCAGCATTATCCATTCTGTTTTAGTGTCATGTTGCTGCAGCAGCATTATCCATTATGTTTCAGTGTCCTGTTGCTGCAGCAGCATTATCCACTCTGTTTTAGTGTCCTGTTGCTGCATCAGCATTATCCATTATGTCATGTTGCTGCATCAGTATTCAGGCTCAGTCTACATCCTGATGAACGATGCTGATCACGGCCTTTACATCACAGGTCTGGAGCGACGATGACGACGGCCCTGGTACACTCGGAGGAACTCGTTTTAGGGCCCGAGAAAATAATACGGTGTGATTTGAGAGCTAAAAATAAACCTGTCACGTTGTCGGAGACGGTATCGTCTTCTCCTCCTGCCCTAGCATTACGTCCCTCACGGCAACCCCCCCCCCCCCGGAAACGTCCCGGTTCTCTTTTCGACAGAGCACTGCATCTCCTGTGTATATTTGCATGTCATTAGGAAGCCGTGGGGGAGAGGGAGGGAGGGGGGGGTGACTGGGTGTGCTGTGAAAGAAATGGTGCCTTCGCACACACGTATTGCTGATGACACCCTTTTTATCTTCCAACGAGCAGAGCGAGAACAGACGGGACAGCCCTCGTTCGCTGTCAAACAGTGTGACTCGTTGGATGGGAATCTGTTTCTCAGTTCCCAGCTGAGGCAAAGTGTATCTCTGCCACGGCAGCGTGGGACCAAACTACACAGACTAGTACTTTTGGCAGGAGCCTCAATAGGAAGAGCTTCTTTTTGATTTAGGAGTTGAAAGCTTCTGCTAACATTACGGACCACTAAAATCTAGCATGTGTAGACGTGACGCAACATGACACCTCGAGGCATTGGGACGATGTCTGGATGTCACGACCGATCATGTCTCAACGGGGGACTGTCCCTATACAGCTTGAAGGACGGCAACATGTAATCAGACTATACATCTTTATGAGATGTCATTTAAACCAGGGTTGTTGGAGGTTCATTATGTCATTTAAACCAGGGTTGTTAGAGGATCATTATGTCATTTAAACCAGGGTTGTTAACAGGTTCATTATGTCATTTAAACCAGGGTTGTTAACAGGTTCATTATGTCATTTAAACCAGGGTTGTTAACAGGTTCATTATGTCATTTAAACCAGGGTTGTTAGAGGTTCATTATGTCATTTAAACCAGGGTTGTTAGAGGATCATTATGTCATTTAAATCCAGGGATGTTGGAGGTTCATTATGTCATTTAAACCAGGGATGTTGGAGGTTCATTATGTCATTTAAACCAGGGTTGTTGGAGGTTCATTATGTCATTTAAACCAGGGTTGTTGGAGGTTCATTATGTCTTTTAAACCAGGGTTGTTGGAGGTTCATTATGTCATTTAAACCAGGGATGTTGGAGGTTCATTATGTCATTTAAACCCAGGGTTGTTGGAGGTCCATTATGTCATTTAAACCAGGGATGTTGGAGGTTCATTATGTCATTTAAACCAGGGATGTTGGAGGTTCATTATGTCATTTAAACCAGGGTTGTTGGAGGTTCATTATGTAATTTAAACCAGGGTTGTTAGAGGTTCATTATGTCATTTAAACCAGGGTTGTTGGAGGTTCATTATGTCATTTAAATCAGGGATGTTGGAGGTTCATTATGTCATTTAAACCAGGGTTGTTAGAGGTTCATTATGTCATTTAAACCAGGGTTGTTGGAGGTTCATTATGTCATTTAAACCAGGGTTGTTGGAGGTTCATTATGTCATTTAAACCAGGGTTGTTAGAGGTTCATTATGTCATTTAAACCAGGGTTGTTAGAGGTTCATTATGTAATTTAAACCAGGGTTGTTAGAGGTTCATTATGTCATTTAAACCAGGGTTGTTGGAGGTTCATTATGTCATTTAAACCAGGGTTGTTGGAGGTTCATTATGTCATTTAAACCCAGGGTTGTTAGAGGTTCATTATGTCATTTAAACCAGGGTTAGTGGAGGTTCATTATGTCATTTAAACCCAGGGTTGTTAGAGGTTCATTATGTCATTTAAACCAGGGATGTTGGAGGTTCATTATGTCATTTAAACCAGGGTTGTTAGAGGTTCATTATGTCATTTAAACCAGGGTTGTTAGAGGTTCATTATGTCATTTAAACCAGGGATGTTGGAGGTTCATTATGTCATTTAAACCCAGGGTTGTTAGAGGTTCATTATGTCATTTAAACCAGGGTTGTTAGAGGTTCATTATGTCATTTAAACCAGGGTTATTAACAGGTTCATTATGTCATTTAAACCAGGGTTGTTGGAGGTTCATTATGTCATTTTAACCAGGGTTGTTAACAGGTTCATTATGTCATTTAAACCAGGGTTGTTAGAGGTCCATTATGTAATTTAAACCAGGGTTGTTAACAGGTTCATTATGTCATTTAAACCAGGGTTGTTAACAGGTTCATTATGTCATTTAAACCAGGGTTATTAACCGGTTCATTATGTCATTTAAACCCAGGGTTGTTAGAGGTCCATTATGTCATTTAAACCAGGGTTGTTAGAGGTTCATTATGTCATTTAAACCAGGGTTGTTAGAGGTTCATTATGTCATTTAAACCAGGGTTGTTAACAGGTTCATTATGTCATTTAAACCAGGGTTGTTAGAGGTTCATTATGTCATTTAAACCAGGGTTGTTAGAGGTTCATTATGTCATTTAAACCAGGGTTGTTGGAGGTTCATTATGTCATTTAAACCAGGGTTGTTGGAGGTTCATTATGTCATTTAAACCCAGGGTTGTTAGAGGTTCATTATGTCATTTAAACCAGGGATGTTGGAGGTTCATTATGTCATTTAAACCAGGGTTGTTAGAGGTTCATTGTGTCATTTAAACCAGGGTTGTTAGAGGTTCATTATGTCATTTAAACCAGGGTTGTTAGAGGTCCATTATGTCATTTATACCAGGGTTGTTAGAGGTCCATTATGTCATTTAAACCAGGGTTGTTAACAGGTTCATTATGTCATTTAAACCAGGGTTGTTAACAGGTTCATTATGTCATTTAAACCAGGGTTGTTAACAGGTTCATTATGTCATTTAAACCAGGGTTATTAACAGGTTCATTATGTCATTTAAACCCAGGGTTGTTAGAGGTCCATTATGTCATTTAAACCAGGGTTGTTAGAGGTTCATTATGTCATTTAAACCAGGGTTGTTAGAGGTTCATTATGTCATTTAAACCAGGGTTGTTAACAGGTTCATTATGTCATTTAAACCAGGGTTGTTAGAGGTTCATTATGTCATTTAAACCAGGGTTGTTGGAGGTTCATTATGTCATTTAAACCCAGGGTTGTTAGAGGTTCATTATGTCATTTAAACCAGGGATGTTGGAGGTTCATTATATCATTTAAACCAGGGTTGTTAGAGGTTCATTATGTCATTTAAACCAGGGATGTTAGAGGTTCATTATGTCATTTAAACCAGGGATGTTGGAGGTTCATTATGTCATTTAAACCAGGGATGTTGGAGGTTCATTATGTCATTTAAACCAGGGTTGTTGGAGGTTCATTATGTCATTTAAACCAGGGTTGTTAGAGGTTCATTATGTCATTTAAACCAGGGTTGTTAACAGGTTCATTATGTCATTTAAACCCAGGGTTGTTAGAGGTTCATTATGTCATTTAAATCCAGGGTTGTTGGAGGTTCATTATGTCATTTAAACCCAGGGTTGTTAGAGGTTCATTATGTCATTTAAATCCAGGGTTGTTGGAGGTTCATTATGTCATTTAATCCAGGGTTGTTAGAGGTTCATTATGTCATTTAAACCAGGGTTGTTAGAGGTTCATTATGTCATTTAAACCAGGGTTGTTAACAGGTTCATTATGTAATTTGAACCAGGGTTGTTGGAGGTTCATTATGTCATTTAAACCAGGGTTGTTGGAGGTTCATTATGTCATTTAAACCAGGGTTGTTAGAGGTTCATTATGAGAAACAGATCTAGTCCATAATTCTATCAACCTATCTGACCGGCATATCTCTCTCTCTCTCTCTCTCTCTCTCTCTCTCTCTCTCTCTCTTC
>NW_026601546.1:0-2500 GCF_029448725.1 Salvelinus fontinalis
AAGCTCTGATAGGCTGGAGGAAGTCCTCTGGAAGTTGTCATAATTACTCTGTAAGTCTATGGAAGGGGGTGAGAACCATGAGCCTCCTAGGTTTTGTATTGAAGTCAATGTACCCAGAGGAGGATGGAAGCTAGCTGTCCTCCAGCTACACCATGGTGCTACCCTACAGAGTGCTGTTGAGGACCTTCATTGCAAAAATAGTGTGTTTTAATCAATTATTTGGTGACGTGAATATACAGTATTTAGTATTGTTTTCCTCTCTCCTCTCCTCTCTTCTTTCTCTTTCTCTCCTCTTCTCTCCTCTTCTCTCATCTCCTCTTCTCTTCTTTCATCTCCTCTCCTCTTCTCTCCTCTCTTCTTTCTCGTTCTCTCCTCTTCACCTCTCCTCTCCTCTCCTCTTCTCTCCTCTTCTCTCCTCTCCTCTCCTCTCCTCTCCTCTTCTCTTCTCTTCTCTTCTCTCCTCTTCTCTCCTCTCCTCTCTTCTCTCCTCTCCTCATCTCTTCTCTCCTCTCCTCTTCTCTCTTCTCTCCTCTTCTCTCCACTTCTCTCTTCTTTCTCGTTCTCTCCTCTTCACCTCTCCTCTCCTCTCCTCTCCTCTTCTCTCCTCTCCTCTTCTCTCCTCTCCTCTCCTCTCCTCTCCTCATCTCTTCTCTCCTCTCCTCTCCTCTCCTCATCTCTTCTCTCCTCTTCTCTCCTCTCCTCTCTTCTTTCTCGTTCCCTTCTCCTCCTCTTCTCTCCTCTTCTCTCCTCTTTCTCTCCTCTTCTCTCTATAAACCATTTTGTTTGGTTGAGTGAAGCCAGGTGTGAAAGACAAAGACAGAACAAATGGAAAATGAAAAGTGGATTGGCGGTGGCTAGAAGGCCGGTGACGTCGACCGCCGAACGCCGTCAGAACAAGGAGAGGGACCGACTTCGGCGGAAGTCGTGACACAATGAGATGAAATAGCATGGTAATTAAATTATATGGCAGGAAAATTAGATTATATAGCAGAAGAATGAGTGTATATACTGTAGCAGGAAACTGACATTTTATAGCAGGAGAATGAGATTATATTGCAGGAAACTGAAATTATATAGCAGGAAAATGAGATTATATTGCAGGAAACTGAAATTATATAACAGGAAATGTAGAAGAATTTAGCATAATGTGATTATCTAGCAGGAGAATGAGATTATATACTGTAGCAGGAGAATTAGATTATAAAGCAGGATAATGAGAATATATAGCAGGATAATGAGATTATATGGTAGAAAACTGAAATTATATAGCAGGAAAATTAAATTCTATAGCAGGAAAATTTAATTATATAGCAGGAGAATGAGAATATATAGCAGGAGAATGAGATTATATAGTATGATAATTAAACTATATAGCAGGAGAATTAAAATATATTGCAGGAGAATTAGATTACATAGCAGGAGAATTACATTATATAGCAGAAGAATGAAATTATATTGCAGGAAACTGAG
The DNA here is from genome assembly GCF_029448725.1 of Salvelinus fontinalis. Lineage (NCBI taxonomy): Eukaryota > Metazoa > Chordata > Actinopteri > Salmoniformes > Salmonidae > Salvelinus > Salvelinus fontinalis. The sequence continues at coordinate 1,471 of NW_026601546.1, forward strand.
ATTATATACCAGGATAATGAGATTATATTGCAGGAAACTAAAATTATATAGCAGGAGAATGAGATTATATAGCAGGAAACTGAAATTATATTGCAGGAAACTGAAATTATATAGCAGGAAAATGAGATTATATTGCAGGAAACTGAAATTATATAACAGGAAATGTAGAAGAATTTAGCATAATGTGATTATCTAGCAGGAGAATGAGATTATATACTGTAGCAGGAGAATTAGATTATAAAGCAGGATAATGAGAATATATAGCAGGATAATGAGATTATATGGTAGAAAACTGAAATTATATAGCAGGAAAATTAAATTCTATAGCAGGAAAATTTAATTATATAGCAGGAGAATGAGAATATATAGCAGGAGAATGAGATTATATAGTATGATAATTAAACTATATAGCAGGAGAATTAAAATATATTGCAGGAGAATTAGATTACATAGCAGGAGAATTACATTATATAGCAGAAGAATGAAATTATATTGCAAGAAACTGAGATTATATACCAGGATAATGAGATTATATTGCAGGAAACTAAAATTATATAGCAGGAGAATGAGATTATATAGCAGGAAACTGAAATTATATAGCAGGAGAATGAGATTATCTAGCAGGATAATGTGAATATATAGTAGAAGAATGAGATTATATAGCAGGAGAATGAGATTATATAGCAGGAGAATGAGATTATATAGCAGGAGAATGAGATTATATAGCAGGAAACTGAAATTATATAGCAGGAGAATGAGATTATATAGCAGGAGAATGAGATTATATAGCAGGAGAATGAGATTATATAGCAGAAGAATGAGATTATATAGCAGGAGAATGAGATTATATAGCAGGAAACTGAAATTATATAGTAGGAGAATGAGATTATATAGCAGGATAATGAGAATATATAGTAGAAGAATGAGAATATATAGCAGGAGAATGCAATTATATAGCAGGAGAATGAGATTATATAGCAGGAGAATGAGATTATATAGCAGGAAACTGAAATTATATAGCAGGAGAATG
>NW_026601546.1:15000-45646 GCF_029448725.1 Salvelinus fontinalis
TAAACCAGTAAACCAGTAAACCAATAAACCAGTAAACCAGTTAACAAATCAACCAGTAAACCAATAAACCAGTAAACCAGTTAACAAATCAACCAGTAAACCAATAAACCAGTAAACCAGTAAACCAATAAACCAATAAAACTGTAACCCAGTTTCATGATTAGCTATTTTCTGCAGAGAAGTTTTCTAAAGTTCAGTAATAATTTTAATAGCTGTGAATTCCCTTCCCTCCCAAGACCCCAGATGAATGGATGGATCAATTGATAAATGAACGGATGGATGGATGAATGAATGAATGAACGAAAGCACAAACGAATGAATAGGCCAATGACTGAATGAATGAAGAGTATATTCCACCTCCTCCTTTATGAACTATCATCTGCCCAGAAGGTTTCTGTAGTTCCTCACTCATTTGCATAGCTGAGAATTCTAAAGACATGGATTTGACAATAGATGAAACTCGATCCAAGCTAGTGATTACACAGAGCTAATGATTACACCAAGCTAATGATTACACCAAGCTAATGATTACACCAAGCTAATGATTACACCAAGCTAATGATTACACCAAGCTAGTGATTTCACCAAGCTAATGATTACACCAAGCTAATGATTACACCAGCCAATGATTACACCAGCTAATGATTACACCAAGCTAATGATTACACCAGCCAATGATTACACCAGCTAATGATTACACCAGCTAATGATTACACCAAGCTAATGATTACACCAAGCTAATGATTACACCAGCCAATGATTACACCAGCTAATGATTACACCAAGCTATTGATTACACCAGCCAATGATTACACCAGCTAATGATTACACCAGCTAATGATTACACCAAGCTAGTGATTACAACAAGCTAGTGATTACACCAGCTAATGATTACACCAAGCTAATGATTACACCAAGCTAATGATTACACCAAGCTAATGATTACACCAAGCTAGTGATTACACCAAGCTAATGATTACACCAAGCTAATGATTACACCAAGCTAATGATTACACCAAGCTAGTGATTACACCAAGCTAGTGATTACACCAAGCTAATGATTACACCAAGCTAATGATTACACCAAGCTAATGATTACACCAAGCTAGTGATTACACCAAGCTAGTGATTACACCAAGCTAGTGATCACACCAAGCTAATGATTACACCAAGCTAATGATTACACCAAGCTAATGATTACACCAAGCTAATGATTACACCAAGCTAGTGATTACACCAAGCTAATGATTACACCAAGCTAATGATTACACCAAGCTAATGATTACACCAAGCTAGTGATTACACCAAGCTAGTGATTAAACCAAGCTAATGATTACACCAAGCTAATGATTACACCAAGCTAATGATTACACCAAGCTAATGATTACACCAAGCTAGTGATTACACCAAGCTAGTGATCACACCAAGCTAATGATTACACCAAGCTAATGATTACACCAAGCTAATGATTACACCAAGCTAGTGATTACACCAAGATAGTGATTACACCAGCTAATGATTACACCAAGCTAGTGATTACACCAAGCTAATGATTACACCAAGCTAATGATTACACCAAGCTAGTGATTACACCAAGCTAGTGATCACACCAAGCTAATGATTACACCAAGCTAATGATTACAACAAGCTAGTGATTACACCAAGATAGTGATTACACCAGCTAATGATTACACCAAGCTAGTGATTACACCAAGCTAATGATTACACCAAGCTAGTGATTACACCAGCTAATGATTACACCAAGCTAGTGATTACACCAAGCTAATGATTACACCAGCTAATGATTACACCAAGCTAGTGATTACACCAAGCTAGTGATTACACCAAGCTAGTGATTACACCAAGCTAGTGATTACACCAGCTAATGATTACACCAAGCTAGTGATTACACCCAGCTAATGATTACACCAAGCTAATGATTACACCAAGCTAGTGATTACACCAAGATAGTGATTACACCAGCTAATGATTACACCAAGCTAGTGATTACACCAAGCTAATGATTACACCAAGCTAGTGATTACACCAGCTAATGATTACACCAAGCTAGTGATTACACCAAGCTAATGATTACACCAGCTAATGATTACACCAAGCTAGTGATTACACCAAGCTAGTGATTACACCAAGCTAGTGATTACACCAGCTAATGATTACACCAAGCTAGTGATTACACCAAGCTAATGATTACACCAAGCTGGTGATTACACCAAGCTAGTGATTACACCAAGCAAGTGATTACACCAAGCTAATGATTACACGAAGCTAATGATTACACCAAGCTAGTCATTACACCAGCTAATGATTACACCAAGCTAGTGATTACACCAAGCTAGTGATTACACCAAGCTAGTGATTACACCAAGCTAATGATTACACCAAGCTAATGATTACACCGAGCTAATGATTACACCAAGCTAACGATTACACCAAGCTAATGATTACACCAAGCTAATGATTACGCAGAGCTAATGATTACACCAAGCTAATGATTACACCAAGCTAATGATTACACAAAGCTAATGATTACACCAAGCTAGTGATTACACCAAGCTAATGATTACACCAAGCTAGTGATTACACCAAGCTAATGATTACACCAAGCCAATGATTACACCAAGCCAATGATTACACCAAGCTAATGATTACACCAAGCCAATGATTACACCAAGCTAATGATTACACCAAGCTAATGATTACACCAAGCTAGTGATTACACCAAGCTAGTGATTACACCGAGCCAATGGTTTTAGATCCATGACAGAAAGTGCACGCTTTGGAAAAAAGGGTGGAGAATGCTGAGGATGTAGCATGAATGAATGAATGAAGAAACGGACAAACTGACAAATGAATGAATGAATGAATAAATGGACAAACTGACACATGAATGAATGAATGAATGAATAAACGGACAAACTGACAAACGAATGAATGAATGAATAAACTGACAAACAAATTAATGAATGAATGAATAAAATAAGGTATATCTATCCTCAAGGTATGGATGAGTAAAATCTCTCCTCTTGTCTCCAAGGTGACAGGCTCTCAGTTACCATGGCAGCCAGCTGGCAGAGGCATGACCTTTAAACTTGTTTAAATCCAACCAATTAGACGTCAATTTACCGTTGACATCCTCCAATTATAGAGAGTATAGTGGCAGGTTGTGACCCGGGCTGACAGAGGGTTCAATGGCTGGACCTCCCACACAACACACATACAGACACACACACACACAACACACACACACGCATGCACACATACTCTCTCACACACGTTATGGTAGTAAAAACGTATCTGATGACGACTTCCACTTCTGAGAAAACAGTGAAATCTTTGGTGACTGTAGAATCCAGTCTGAGACACAGACTGTATTGCAGTTGGGGCAGGTGCAGTCTGTGTTGGCGAGTGTGTCTTGTTGTGCTCCTCTCCTCCTCCCACCGCTGTACATCGCTGAACAGTTCTCCAGCATCCTCCAGGTCTGTGGGTTTGATGTTGCTCTACTCCAGCAGCATCCTCCAGGTCTGTGGGTTTGATGCTGCTCTACTCCAGCATCATCCAGGTCTGTGGGTTTGATGCTGCTCTACTCCAGCAGCATCCTCCAGGTCTGTGGGTTTGATGTAGCTCTACTCCAGCATCATCCAGGTCTGTGGGTTTGAGGTTGCTCTACTCCAGCAGCATCCTTCAGTTCTGTGGGTTTGATGTTTCTCTACTCCAGCATCCTCCAGGTCTGTGGGTTTGATGTTTCTCTACTCCAGCATCCTCCAGGTCTGTGGGTTTGATGTTTCTCTACTCCAGCAGCACCCTCCAGGTCTGTGGGTTTGATGTTGCTCTACTCCAGCAGCACCCTCCAGGTCTGTGGGTTTGATGTTGCTCTACTCCAGCAGCACCCTCCACGTCTGTGGGTACAATATGTAGCTGGCCAAAAAGGATCATTCCAAGGCAAGAGCCCCTGAGACATTCTAATGACATGCCCAAGACAGCGCAGTTGGCCATTCTCTATACTCTTACAGTTGGTGTTGGGTGACCATGGCCTCTATACTCTACCAGTTGGTGCTGGGGGACCATGGCCTCTATACTCTACCAGTTGGTGCTGGGTGACCATGGCCTCTATACTCTGACAGTTGGTGCTGGGGGACCATGGCCTCCATACTCTTACAGTTGGTGCTGGGGGACCATGGCCTCTATACTCTACCAGTTGGTGCTGGGGGACCATGGCCTCTATACTCTTACAGTTGGTGCTGGGGGACCATGGCCTCCATACTCTTACAGTTGGTGCTGGGTGACCATGGCCTCTATACTCTTACAGTTGGTGTTGGGTGACCATGGCCTCTATACTCTTACAGTTGGTGCTGGGTGACCATGGCCTCTATACTCTACCAGTTGGTGCTGGGTGACCATGGCCTCTATACTCTTACAGTTGGTGCTGGGTGACCATGGCCTCTATACTCTACCAGTTGGTGTTGGGGGACCATGGCCTCTATACTCTGATTAGTCTGAGACAGAAAGAGGAGACGGGATGATTAGTCTGAGACAGAGAGAGGAGACGGGATGATTAGTCTGAGACAGAGACAGAGAGAGGAGACGGGATGATTAGTCTGAGACAGAGACAGAGAGAGGAGACGGGATGATTAGTCTGAGACAGAGAGAGGAGACGGGATGATTAGTCTGAGACAGAGAGAGGAGACGGGATGATTAGTCTGAGACAGAGACAGAGAGAGGAGACGGGATGATTAGTCTGAGACAGAGAGAGGAGACGGGATGATTAGTCTGAGACAGAGACAGAGAGAGGAGACGGGATGATTAGTCTGAGACAGAGAGAGGAGATGGTTTGTTGAATAAAATTATTATCCATCCTTATTGATATGAGAAGGATGTCCCTCTCTTCTGTGTCAACATCTGGACTAGGTCATTCATGTGTGTGTGTGCGTGTGCGTGTGCGTGTGCGTGTGCGTGTGCGTGCGTGCTTGCGTGCGTGTGTGTGTGTGTGTGTGTGTAAACCCCATGAGTTAATAATTACCAATAGGAATAATGAGCCAGCTGTCTGTACTCATGTACTTAGACAAGAATACGCACACGCACACGCACGCACACACACACACACACACACACACACACACACACACACACACACACACACACACACACACACACACACACACACACACACACACACACACACACACACACACACACACACACACACACACACACACACACACACACACACACACACACGTCCCTGCGTTCCCCAGGGAACCAGCTACAGCACACAGAGGGGACAGATCGCAGGGGGGGTGGAGGAGAGCAGGTGGAACAGCACACAGAGGGGACAGATCGCAGGGGGGGTGGAGGAGAGCAGGTGGAACAGCACACAGAGGGGACAGGTTAAATTAGGTGTTAAGGTTTTGGAAATGGTTAAAACCAGGTTTAAGTTTATGAATGAATTCAGAGTGGTTAAGTTCGGGGTTAAGGTCAGGGTGGTGGATAACAGAAAACAAACAATGCTGTATTCACTGCTCTCTCTCTCTCTCTCTCTCTCTCTGTCTCTCTCTCTGTCTCTCTCCCTCTCTGTCAATCTCTCTCTCCCTCTCTCTCCCTCTGTCGATGCCGCTCTCCCTCTCTCTCCCTCTGTCGATCTCGCTCTCCCTCTCTCTCCCTCTGTCGATGTCGCTCTCCCTCTCTGTCGATCTCGCTCTCCCTCTCTCTCCCTCTGTCGATCTCGCTCTCCCTCTCTCTCCCTCTATGTCGATCTCGCTCTCCCTCTCTCTCCCTCTCTCTCCCTCTCTCTCCCTCTGTCGATCTCGCTCTCCCTCTCTCTCCCTCTCTCTCCCTCTCTCTCCCTCTCTGTCAATCTCTCTCTCTCGCTCTCCCTCTCTGTCGATGTCGCTTTCGCTCTCTCTCCCTCTCTGTCGATCTCGCTCTCCCTCTCTCTCCCTCTGTCGATTTTACTCTCCCCATTTCTTTCTTTCACTCGCCCTCCATCTCTCTCCCTCTCTCTCCCTCTGTCGATGCCGCTCTCCCTCTCTCTCCCTCTGTCGATCTCGCTCTCCCTCTCTCTCCCTCTCTCTCCCTCTGTCGATGTCGCTCTCCCTCTCTGTCCCTCTCTGTCGATCTCGCTCTCCCTCTCTCTCCCTCTGTCGATCTCGCTCTCCCTCTCTCTCCCTCTATGTCGATCTCGCTCTCCCTCTCTCTCCCTCTCTCTCCCTCTGTCGATGCCGCTCTCCCTCTCTCTCCCTCTGTCGATCTCGCTCTCCCTCTCTCTCCCTCTCTCTCCCTCTGTCGATGTCGCTCTCCCTCTCTGTCCCTCTCTGTCGATCTCGCTCTCCCGCTCTCTCCCTCTGTCGATCTCGCTCTCCCTCTCTCTCCCTCTATGTCGATCTCGCTCTCCCTCTCTCTCCCTCTCTCTCCCTCTCTCTCCCTCTGTCGATCTCGCTCTCCCTCTCTCTCCCTCTCTCTCCCTCTCTCTCTCTCTCTCGCTCTCCCTCTCTGTCGATGTCGCTTTCGCTCTCTCTCCCTCTCTGTCGATCTCGCTCTCCCTCTCTCTCCCTCTGTCGATTTTACTTTCCCCATTTCTTTCTTTCACTCGCCCTCCATCTCTCTCCCTCTACCTCACTCTCTCTCTCTCTCTCTCTCTCTCTTTCTCGCTCTCTCTCATTAGTATGAGTCAGTGTGTCTCTACTGAGCTTACTGCTGACAGAGGAGGCTAGGCCATAGCATGCAATTAAGACACACACACACACACACACACACAAGGCCTTGGCTCTGCATGTAATTAGGGAAGGAAACAACACTAGCAGCCTCCCTCTCCCAGGACTTTGAGCAACAACTGATTTAGAAATGTGAAAATAAAAAAAAATCATGTTTAAAAGCAATAAGCCGAATGTAAAAAAAAAAAGAAAAGTTTTTTAAAAGCAATAAGTTCACAAATAACTTTTTTTTTGCAGGAAAACACATTACTATGCATTGCCAAAATGGTTGTTTACCAATGTAACTGCTACTACTATGAATGACCAATCAAACACTGTTACTACTAGCCCTGCTGTTACTATCATAATAACTGGCAACGGCAAACTGACCTAACACGAATTATAACTCTGGTCAAAGTACATAGGGAATAGATGACTGTGGTCAAAGTAGATAGGGAATAGATGACTGTGGTCAACATAGATAGGGAATAGATGACTGTGGTCAACGTACATATGGAATAGATGACTGTGGTCAAAGTACATAGGGAATAGATGACTGTGGTCAACGTACATATGGAATAGATGACTGTGGTCAACGTACATAGGGAATAGATGACTGTGGTCAACGTACATAGGGACTAGTATGTAATTTGGGACCCTTTGCTATTTCAAAATGTAGCTACAGTGTAATAGATTAGGGCAAAACACATATCCAGAAACAGTTGAATGGTGTAAAAACACCCACACAATTCCTGATTAACATAAGCTCTCCACTTGTCTTTTTCAACATGATAAACACATTTATATTCATCAGGGACCAGGCAAGTCACAGCGGTAGTAATAGCCTTTAATACAGGCTTTAATACAGGCTTTAATAAAGGCTTTAATACAGGTATTAATACAGGCTTCAATACAGGTATTAATACAGGCTTTAATACAGGTATTAATACAGGCTTTAATACAGGCTTTAATACAGGCTTCAATACAGGCTTCAATACAGGCTTCAATACAGGTATTAATACAGGCTTTAATACAGGCTTTAATACAGGCTTCAATACAGGCTTCAATACAGGCTTTAATACAGGTATTAATACAGGTATTAATACAGGTATTAATTGAGGATTTAATACAAGTATTAATACAGGCTTTAATACAGGCTTCAATACAGGCTTTAATACAGGCTTCAATACAGGCTTTAATACAGGCTTTAATACAGGTATTAATACAGGCTTTAATACAGGTATTAATACAGGCTTTAATACAGGTATTAATACAGGTATTAATACAGGCTTTAATACAGGTATTAATACAGGCTTTAATACAGGTATTAATACAGGCTTTAATACAGGCTTTAATACAGGTATTAATACAGGCTTTAATAAAGGCTTTAATACAGGTATTAATACAGGCTTTAATACAGGTATTAATACAGGCTTTAATACAGGCTTTAATACAGGTATTAATACAGGCTTTAATAAGGGCTTTAATACAGGTATTAATACAGGCTTTAATACAGGTATTAATACAGGTATTAATACAGGCTTTAATAAGGGTATTAATTGAGGATTTAATACAAGTATTAATACAGGCTTTAATACAGGCTTTAATACAGGTATTAATAAAGGTATTAATTGAGGATTTAATACAAGTATTAATACAGGCTTTAATACAGGCTTAACGGAGAGAGAACAACCTGTTATAGAGTTCATTCTCACAAACACAGGTAGAAAGATGCGCGCACACACACACACACACACACACACACACACACACACACACACACACACACACACACACACACACACACACACACACACACACACAAGCAGATGCACACACACACACGCAGACATACACACAGGCAAACACACACACGCACGAGCATGCAATCACAGGTATGCTCGCAGGAACACACACGCCTACGCAAGTGAGCACAAACATACATACCCATGAGGCCAGAACACACACACAGACTCACACACACACACAAACTCACACACACACACACACACACACACACACACACACACACACACACACACACACACACACACACACACACACACACACACACACACACACACACACACACACACAGACTCACACACACATAGATAGAGACGAAGCGGGGGCATAGCAATTACAGACAAGCCTACTGCTCTCACAGGGAAATGTAAAATTACTTTATTGTTGGAATGTATTCATGCATTTAATTTATCTATTTCTCTCTCTCCTCTCTCTCTTTCCCCTCTCTTCTTCCTCTCTCTCTCCTTCCTCTCTCTGTCCTTTCTCTTTCTCCTTTCTCTCTCTCCTTCCCCTCTCTCTCCTTCCCCTCTCTCTCCTTTCTCTCTTTCCTCTCTCTCTCCTTCCTCTCTCTCCTTTCTCTCTCTCCTTTCTCTCTCTCCTTTCTCTCTCTCCTTTCTCTCCTTCCTCTTTCTCTCCTTCCTCTCTCTCTCCTTCCTCTCTCTCTCCTTTCTTTCTCTATCCTTCCTCTCTCTCCTCTCTCGCTCTCCTCTCTCGCTCTCCTCTCTCTCTCTCCTTTATCTCTCCTTCCTCTCTATCCTTCCTCTCTCTCCTTTCTCTCTCTCCTTTGACTCTCTCTCATTTCTCTCCTTTGACTCTCTCTCATTTCTCTCCTTCCTCTCTCTCTCCTTCCTCTCTCTCTCCTTCGTCTCTCTCTCCTTCCTCTCTCTCCTTCCTCTCTCTCCTTTCTCTCTCTCCCTTCTCTCCTTCCTCTCTCTCTCCTTTATCTCTCTCTCCTTCCTTTCTCTATCCTTCCTCTTTCTCTCCTCTCTCGCTCTCCTCTCTCTCTCTCCTTTATCTCTCCTTCCTCTCTATCCTTCCTCTCTCTTCTTTCTCTCTCTCCTTCCTCTCTCTCTTCTTCCTTTCTCTATCCTTCCTCTCTCTCCTCTCTCGCTCTCCTCTCTCTATCTCCTTTATCTCTCCTTCCTCTCTCTCCTTTCTCTCTCTCCTTTCTCTCTCTCATTTATCTCCTTCGTCTCTCTCTCCTTCCTCTCTCTCTCCTTCGTCTCTCTCTCCTTCCTCTCTCTCTCCTTCCTCTCTCTCCTTTCTCTCTCTCCTTTCTCTCTCTCCCTTCTCTCCTTCCTCTCTCTCTCCTTCCTCTCTCTCTCCTTCCTTCCTTTCTCTATCCTTCCTCTCTCACTCTCCTCTCTCTCTCTCCTTTATCTCTCTCCTTTATCTCTCCTTCCTCTCTCTCCTTCCTCTCTCTCCTTTCTCTCTCTCCTTTCTCTCTCTCCTTTCTCTCTCTCCTTTCTCTCTCTCTCTCCTTCCTCTCTCTCTCTTTCCTCTCTCTCCTCTCTCTCTCTCCTTTATCTCTCCTTCCTCTCTCTCCTTCCTCTCTCTCGTTCCTCTCTCTCCTTTCTCTCTCTCCTTTCTCTCTCTCTCCTTCCTCTCTCTCTCCTTCCTCTCTCTCTCCTTCCTTTCTCTATCCTTCCTCTCTCTCCTCTCTCTCTCTCCTCTCTCACTCTCCTCTCTCTCTCTCCTTTATCTCTCCTTCCTCTCTATCCTTCCTCTCTCTCCTTTCTCTCTCTCCTTTCTCTCTCTCCTTTCTCTCTCTCTCTCTCCCCTTCCTTTCTCTATCCTTCCTCTCTCTCCTCTCTCTCTCCTCTCTCCCTCTCCTTTATCTCTCCTTCCTCTCTCTCCTTCCTCTCTCTCCTTCCTCTCTCTCCTTCCTCTCTCTCCTTCCTCTCTCTCCTTTCTCTCTCTCCTTTCTCAATTTAATTCAAAAGGGGCTTTATTGGTATGAGAAACATGCTGATATTACCAAAGCAAGTGAAAACACAAGAACAACAATCAGACATTAACAGTAAACATTATACAAAGGTTTTAAATATATTATTATATTACGATATTAATATTATTATAGTTATACAGTAGTATTATTATTATATTATTATTTATTAGATTATCTTTTACCGCCTCTCAACCCCGGATCCGGGAGCACCCCCCACCCCCCCCCCCACACTGATTAGCATCGCTAGCATAGCGTCACAATTAAATAGTAGCATCTAAATATCATTAAATCACAAGTCCAAGACACCAAATGAAAGATACAGATCTTGTGAATAAAGCCACCATTTCAGATTTTTAAAATGTTTTACAGGGAAGACAAAATATGTAAATCTATTAGCTAACCACGTTAGCAAAAGACACCACAACTCCATCAGTTTCTTACTCCATCAGGTGCTATCACCAATTCGGCCAAATAAAGATATTGATAGCCACTAACCAAGAAAAAACCTCATCAGATGACAGTCTGATAACATATTTATTGTATAGGACAGGTTTTGTTAGAAAAATGTGCATGTTTCAGGTATAAATCATAGTTTACAATTGCACCCACCATCACAACTCGACTAGAATAAATACAGAGAGCAACGTGTATTACCTAATTACTAATCATAAAACATTTCTTAAAAATACACAGCTCACAGCAATGGAAAGACACAGATCTTGTGAATTCAGACAATATTTCAGATGTTCTAAGTGTTTTACAGCGAAAACACAATAAATCGTTATATTAGCATACCACATGTGCAAACGTTACCGAGCATTGATTCAAGCCAAAGAGAGCGATAACGTAATCATCGCCAAAATATATTAATTTTTTCACTAACCTTCTCAGAATTCTTCCGATGACACTCCTGTAACATCATATTACAACATACATATAGAGTTTGTTCGAAAATGTGCATATTTAGCCACAAAAAAACGTGGTTATACAATGACAATACTAGCAAAACTAGCCTGAAAATGTCGGGCGCCATATTTGACAGTGATCTTGTCTCATGAATAACTATTCATAAACTTGACAAAAAAAATATAAGTTGGACAGCTATCGAAAGACAAATTAGTTCTTAATGCAATCGCTGAATTACATTTCTAAAATTATCCTTACTGTGCAATACAGGGTTCGCCAAGCGAAGCTATACCAAAAAAAATGGCGGAATATGCGTTTAACATTTTTCGACAGAACAACGATTTATCATCTTAAATATTTCTTACTATGAGGTGATCTTCCATCAGAATCTTGGGCAATGTATCCTTTCTTGGGTCTAATCTTCTTTTGGTCGAAAGATGTCCTCTTGTCCGTCGAAATGCCCACTAACGTTCGACCGGGACCCCGAAACGTGCCCGGCGCTTCAAAGTGCATCACAAAGCAATGCCTCAAAATCGCACTAAACGGATATAAATTGCTATAAAACGGTTTAAATTAACTACCTTATGATGTTTTTAACACCTATAACGAGTAAAAACATGACCGGCGATATATTACTGGCTAAACAACAGCTTAGAAAGAAAGCAGGTCCGACGTCCATCGTGCGTCAGGCGCAGGGAGCAAAAGAACGGTACATCCGGTCTTTGGCCTTTTATACAGGCCCTGATTGCGCAATCGACTCCATTCAAATTGTCACCACTTACTGACATCTAGTGGAAGGCGTGGGCAGTGTTTGTATCTCATAGCATTTACAGGGACATTAAAACTGACCTGGGACCAGAGGCCAAGATTTCTGAAATCTCAATCCCTGTCAGGAAAAGTGCTGTAGAATGAGTTCTGTTCCACTCAGAGACATAATTCAAACGGCTATAGAAACTAGAGAGTGTTTTCTATCCAATAATAACAATAATATGCATATTGTACGAGCAAGAATTGAGTACTAGGCAGTTTAATCTGTAGAGCAAATTATGCTAATGCGAAACAGCACCCCCTATAGTGGCAAGAAGATTTATTAGTGGTTAAAAAATGTGATATAACATCTGCAATGTTACATTAAAAGCTACACATAGTGTTGTAACAAATACTGTGGTAGAATGTACAAAACTTCTAAGCACATTTTCAATTGACTGCAAACAACAAACAAAGTCACTTGTTCTCTGAACCAAATCACCCTTTCAACTTGGATACATTCAATATTCAATCTAAGTATCTACTTTCCAAAATGCAAAATACACTTGCAAGAAACTCAGTCCAGCTTTTAATTAACTTACTTTCTGGGAAAGTTGTAAGAGTACAATTCACAAGGTGTAATTCACTGATGAACGACAAGCAGACAAAAATTAGATAATATATCAGCTGTGTTTCTAGAGGAGACAACTGGAATACATCACATTGATGTGTTTCTACAGGAGACAACTGGAATACCTCACAGTGCTCTGTTGCTACAGGAGACAACTGGAATACATCACAGTGTTGTGTTCTACAGGAGACAACTGGAATATATCACAGTGTTGTGTTTCTACAGGAGACAACTGGAATACCTCACAGTGTTGTGTTTCTACAGGAGACAACTGGAATACATCACATTGATGTGTTTCTACAGGAGACAACTGGAATACCTCACAGTGCTCTGTTGCTACAGGAGACAACTGGAATACATCACAGTGTTGTGTTCTACAGGAGACAACTGGAATACATCACTTCTCTGTGTTTCTACAAGAGACAACTGGAATACATCACATTGTTGTGTTCTACAGGAGACAACTGGAATACATCACAGTGCTGTGTTTCTACAGGAGACACCTGGAATACATCACAGTGTTGTGTTCTACAGGAGACAACTGGAATACATCACAGTGCTGTGTTTCTACAGGAGACAACTGGAATACATCACAGTGCTGTGTTTCTACAGGAGACAACTGGAATACATCACTTCTCTATGTTTCTACAGGAGACAACTGGAATACATCACAGTGTTGTGTTTCTACAGGAGACAACTGGAATACATCACAGTGCTGTGTTTCTACAGGAGACAACAGGAATACATCACAGTGCTGTGTTTCTATAGGAGACAACTGGAATACATCACAGTGCCGTGTTTCTACTGGAGACAACTGGAATACATCACAGTGCTGTGTTTCTACAGGAGACAACTGGAATACATCACTTCTCTATGTTTCTACAGGAGACAACTGGAATACCTCACAGTGCTCTGTTGCTACAGGAGACAACTGGAATACATCACATTGATGTGTTTCTACAGGAGACAACTGGAATACATCACAGTGTTGTGTTTCTACAGGAGACAACTGGAATACCTCACAGTGTTGTGTTACTACAGGAGACAACTGGAATACATCACATTGATGTGTTTCTACAGGAGACAACTGGAATACCTCACAGTGCTCTGTTGCTACAGGAGACAACTGGAATACATCACAGTGTTGTGTTCTACAGGAGACAACTGGAATACATCACTTCTCTGTGTTTCTACAAGAGACAACTGGAAAACATCACAGTGTTGTGTTCTACAGGAGACAACTGGAATACATCACAGTGCTGTGTTTCTACAGGAGACACCTGGAATACATCACAGTGTTGTGTTCTACAGGAGACAACTGGAATACATCACAGTACTGTGTTTCTACAGGAGACAACTGGAATACATCACAGTGCTGTGTTTCTACAGGAGACAACTGGAATACCTCACAGTGCTGTGTTTCTACAGGAGACATCTGGAATACATCACTTCTCTATGTTTCTATAGGAGACAACTGGAATACATCACAGTGCTGTGTTTCTACAGGAGACATCTGGAATACATCACAGTGCTGTGTTTCTACAGGAGACAACTGGAATACATCACAGTGCTGTGTTTCTACAGGAGACATCTGGAATACATCACAGTGCTGTGTTTCTACAGGAGACAACAGGAATACATCACAGTGCTGTGTTTCTACAGGAGACAAGTGGAATACATCACAGTGCTGTGTTTCTACAGGAGACAACTGGAATACATCACAGTGCTGTGTTTCTATAGGAGACAACTGGAATATATCACAGTGCTGTGTTTCTAGAGGAGACAACTGGAATACATCACAGTGCTGTGTTTCTACAGGAGACAACAGGAATACATCACTTCTCTATGTTTCTATAGGAGACAACTGGAATACTCTCACAGTGTTGTGTTTCTACAGGAGACAACTGGAATACATCACAGTGCTGTGTTTCTACAGGAGACAACTGGAATACATCACAGTGCTGTGTTTCTACAGGAGACATCTGGAATACATCACAGTGTTGTGTTTCTAGAGGAGACAACTGGAATACATCACAGTGTTGTGTTTCTACAGGAGACAACTGGAATACATCACAGTGCTGTGTTTCTACAGGAGACAACAGGAATACATCACAGTGCTGTGTTTCTACAGGAGACAACAGGAATACATCACAGTGCTGTGTTTCTACAGGAGACAAGTGGAATACATCACAGTGCTGTGTTTCTACAGGAGACAACTGGAATACATCACAGTGCTGTGTTTCTATAGGAGACAACTGGAATATATCACAGTGCTGTGTTTCTAGAGGAGACAACTGGAATACATCACAGTGCTGTGTTTCTACAGGAGACAACAGGAAAACATCACTTCTCTATGTTTCTACAGGAGACAACTGGAATACATCACAGTGTTGTGTTTCTACAAGAGACAACTGGAATACATCACAGTGTTGTGTTTCTACAGGAGACAACTGGAATACATCACAGTGCTGTGTTTCTACAGGACACAACTGGAATACATCACAGTGCTGTGTTTCTACAGGAGACAACTGGAATACATCACAGTGCTGTGTTTCTACAGGAGACAACTGGAATACATCACAGTGCTGTGTTTCTACAGGAGACAACTGGAATACATCACAGTGTTGTGTTTCTACTGGAGACAACTGGAATACATCACTTCTCTGTGTTTCTACAGGAGACAACTGGAATACATCACTTCTCTGTGTTTCTACAGGAGACAACTGGAATACATCACAGTGCTGTGTTTCTACGGGAGACAACTGGAATACATCACAGTGCTGTGTTTCTACAGGAGACAACTGGAATACATCACAGTGTTGTGTTCTACAGGAGACAACTGGAATACCTCACAGTGCTGTGTTTCTACAGGAGACAACTGGAATACATCACAGTGTTGTGTTCTACAGGAGACAACTGGAATACATCACAGTGTTGTGTTTCTAGAGGAGACAACTGGAATACATCACTTCTCTGTGTTTCTACAGGAGACAACTGGAATACATCACAGTGCTGTGTTTCTACGGGAGACAACTGGAATACATCACAGTGCTGTGTTTCTACAGGAGACAACTGGAATACATCACAGTGTTGTGTTCTACAGGAGACAACTGGAATACCTCACAGTGCTGTGTTTCTACAGGAGACAACTGGAATACATCACAGTGTTGTGTTCTACAGGAGACAACTGGAATACATCACAGTGTTGTGTTTCTAGAGGAGACAACTGGAATACATCACTTCTCTATGTTTCTACAGGAGACAAATGGAATACATCACAGTGCTGTGTTTCTACAGGAGACAACTGGAATACATCACTTCTCTGTGTTTCTACAGGAGACAACTGGAATACATCACAGTGCTGTGTTTCTACAGGAGACAACTGGAATACATCACAGTGCTGTGTTTCTACAGGAGACAACTGGAATATATCACAGTGCTGTGTTTCTACATGAGACAACTGGAATACATCACAGTGCTGTGTTGCTACAGGAGACAACTGGAATACATCACTTCTCTATGTTTCTCCAGGAGACAAGTGGAATACATCACAGTGATGTGTTTCTACAGGAGACAAGTGGAATACCTCACAGTGTTGTGTTTCTACAGGAGACACCTGGAATACATCACAGTGTTGTGTTTATACTGGAGACAACTTGAATACATCACTTCTCTATGTTTCTACAGGAGACAACTGGAATACATCACAGTGCTGTGTTTCTACAGGAGACAACTGGAATACATCACAGTGCTGTGTTTCTACAGGAGACAACTGGAATACATCACAGTGCTGTGTTGCTACAGGAGACAACTGGAATACATCACTTCTCTATGTTTCTCCAGGAGACAAGTGGAATACATCACAGTAATGTGTTTCTACAGGAGACAAGTGGAATACCTCACAGTGTTGTGTTTCTACAGGAGACACCTGGAATACATCACAGTGCTGTGTTTCTACTGGAGACAACAGGAATACATCACATTGCTGTGTTTCTACAGGAGACAACTGGAATACATCACTTCTCTATGTTTCTCCAGGAGACAAGTGGAATACATCACAGTAATGTGTTTCTACAGGAGACAAGTGGAATACCTCACAGTGTTGTGTTTCTACAGGAGACACCTGGAATACATCACAGTGTTGTGTTTTAACTGGAGACAACTTGAATACATCACTTCTCTATGTTTCTACAGGAGACAACTGGAATACATCACAGTGCTGTGATTCTACAGGAGACAACAGGAATACATCACAGTGCTGTGTTTCTACTGGAGACAACAGGAATACATCACATTGCTGTGTTTCTACAGGAGACAACTGGAATACATCACTTCTCTATGTTTCTACAGGAGACAACTGGAATACATCACAGTGCGTTGTTTCTACAGGAGACAACTGGAAAACATCACAGTGCTGTGTTTCTACAGGAGACAACTGGAATACATCACAGTGCTGTGATTCTACACGAGACAACTGGAATACATCATTTCTCTATGTTTCTACAGGAGTCAACTGGAATACATCACAGTGCTGTGTTTCTACAGGAGACAACTGGAATACATCACAGTGCTGTGTTTCTACAGGAGACAACTGGAATACATCACAGTGTTGTGTTCTACAGGAGACAACTGGAATACATCACTTCTCTATGTTTCTACAGGAGACAACTGGAATACATCACAGTGCTGTGTTTCTACAGGAGACGACTGGAATACATCACTTCTCTATGTTTCTACAGGAGACAACTGGAATACATCACAGTGTTGTGTTTCTACAGGAGACAACTGGAATACATCACAGTGCTGTGTTTCTACAGGAGACAACAGGAATACATCACAGTGCTGTGTTTCTATAGGAGACAACTGGAATACATCACAGTGCCGCGTTTCTACTGGAGACAACTGGAATACATCACAGTGCTGTGTTTCTACAGGAGACAACTGGAATACATCACTTCTCTATGTTTCTACAGGAGACAACTGGAATACCTCACAGTGCTCTGTTGCTACAGGAGACAACTGGAATACATCACATTGATGTGTTTCTACAGGAGACAACTGGAATACCTCACAGTGCTCTGTTGCTACAGGAGACAACTGGAATACATCACAGTGTTGTGTTCTACAGGAGACAACTGGAATATATCACAGTGTTGTGTTTCTACAGGAGACAACTGGAATACCTCACAGTGTTGTGTTTCTACAGGAGACAACTGGAATACATCACATTGATGTGTTTCTACAGGAGACAACTGGAATACCTCACAGTGCTCTGTTGCTACAGGAGACAACTGGAATACATCACAGTGTTGTGTTCTACAGGAGACAACTGGAATACATCACTTCTCTGTGTTTCTACAAGAGACAACTGGAATACATCACATTGTTGTGTTCTACAGGAGACAACTGGAATACATCACAGTGCTGTGTTTCTACAGGAGACACCTGGAATACATCACAGTGTTGTGTTCTACAGGAGACAACTGGAATACATCACAGTGCTGTGTTTCTACAGGAGACAACTGGAATACATCACAGTGCTGTGTTTCTACAGGAGACAACTGGAATACATCACTTCTCTATGTTTCTACAGGAGACAACTGGAATACATCACAGTGTTGTGTTTCTACAGGAGACAACTGGAATACATCACAGTGCTGTGTTTCTACAGGAGACAACAGGAATACATCACAGTGCTGTGTTTCTATAGGAGACAACTGGAATACATCACAGTGCCGTGTTTCTACTGGAGACAACTGGAATACATCACAGTGCTGTGTTTCTACAGGAGACAACTGGAATACATCACTTCTCTATGTTTCTACAGGAGACAACTGGAATACCTCACAGTGCTCTGTTGCTACAGGAGACAACTGGAATACATCACATTGATGTGTTTCTACAGGAGACAACTGGAATACATCACAGTGTTGTGTTTCTACAGGAGACAACTGGAATACCTCACAGTGTTGTGTTTCTACAGGAGACAACTGGAATACATCACATTGATGTGTTTCTACAGGAGACAACTGGAATACCTCACAGTGCTCTGTTGCTACAGGAGACAACTGGAATACATCACAGTGTTGTGTTCTACAGGAGACAACTGGAATACATCACTTCTCTGTGTTTCTACAAGAGACAACTGGAAAACATCACAGTGTTGTGTTCTACAGGAGACAACTGGAATACATCACAGTGCTGTGTTTCTACAGGAGACACCTGGAATACATCACAGTGTTGTGTTCTACAGGAGACAACTGGAATACATCACAGTGCTGGGTTTCTACAGGAGACAACTGGAATACATCACAGTGCTGTGTTTCTACAGGAGACAACTGGAATACCTCACAGTGCTGTGTTTCTACAGGAGACATCTGGAATACATCACTTCTCTATGTTTCTATAGGAGACAACTGGAATACATCACAGTGCTGTGTTTCTACAGGAGACATCTGGAATACATCACAGTGCTGTGTTTCTACAGGAGACAACTGGAATACATCACAGTGCTGTGTTTCTACAGGAGACATCTGGAATACATCACAGTGTTGTGTTTCCAGAGGAGACAACTGGAATACATCACAGTGTTGTGTTTCTACAGGAGACAACTGGAATACATCACAGTGCTGTGTTTCCCCAGGAGACAACTGGAATACATCACAGTGCTGTGTTTCTACAGGAGACAACAGGAATACATCACAGTGCTGTGTTTCTACAGGAGACAAGTGGAATACATCACAGTGCTGTGTTTCTACAGGAGACAACTGGAATACATCACAGTGCTGTGTTTCTATAGGAGACAACTGGAATATATCACAGTGCTGTGTTTCTAGAGGAGACAACTGGAATACATCACAGTGCTGTGTTTCTACAGGAGACAACAGGAATACATCACTTCTCTATGTTTCTATAGGAGACAACTGGAATACTCTCACAGTGTTGTGTTTCTACAGGAGACAACTGGAATACATCACAGTGCTGTGTTTCTACAGGAGACAACTGGAATACATCACAGTGCTGTGTTTCTACAGGAGACATCTGGAATACATCACAGTGTTGTGTTTCTAGAGGAGACAACTGGAATACATCACAGTGTTGTGTTTCTACAGGAGACAACTGGAATACATCACAGTGCTGTGTTTCTACAGGAGACAACAGGAATACATCACAGTGCTGTGTTTCTACAGGAGACAACAGGAATACATCACAGTGCTGTGTTTCTACAGGAGACAAGTGGAATACATCACAGTGCTGTGTTTCTACAGGAGACAACTGGAATACATCACAGTGCTGTGTTTCTATAGGAGACAACTGGAATATATCACAGTGCTGTGTTTCTAGAGGAGACAACTGGAATACATCACAGTGCTGTGTTTCTACAGGAGACAACAGGAAAACATCACTTCTCTATGTTTCTATAGGAGACAACTGGAATACATCACAGTGTTGTGTTTCTACAGGAGACAACTGGAATACATCACAGTGCTGTGTTTCTACAGGACACAACTGGAATACATCACAGTGCTGTGTTTCTACAGGAGACAACTGGAATACATCACAGTGCTGTGTTTCTACAGGAGACAACTGGAATACATCACAGTGCTGTGTTTCTACAGGAGACAACTGGAATACATCACAGTGTTGTGTTTCTACTGGAGACAACTGGAATACATCACTTCTCTGTGTTTCTACAGGAGACAACTGGAATACATCACTTCTCTGTGTTTCTACAGGAGACAACTGGAATACATCACAGTGCTGTGTTTCTATAGGAGACAACTGGAATACATCACAGTGCTGTGTTTCTACGGGAGACAACTGGAATACATCACAGTGCTGTGTTTCTACAGGAGACAACTGGAATACATCACAGTGTTGTGTTCTACAGGAGACAACTGGAATACCTCACAGTGCTGTGTTTCTACAGGAGACAACTGGAATACATCACAGTGTTGTGTTCTACAGGAGACAACTGGAATACATCACAGTGTTGTGTTTCTAGAGGAGACAACTGGAATACATCACTTCTCTATGTTTCTACAGGAGACAAATGGAATACATCACAGTGCTGTGTTTCTACAGGAGACAACTGGAATACATCACTTCTCTGTGTTTCTACAGGAGACAACTGGAATACATCACAGTGCTGTGTTTCTACAGGAGACAACTGGAATACATCACAGTGCTGTGTTTCTACAGGAGACAACTGGAATACATCACAGTGCTGTGTTCTACAGGAGACAACTGGAATACATCACAGTGTTGTGATTCTACAGGAGACAACTGGAATACCTCACAGTGCTGTGTTTCTACAGGAGACAACTGGAATACATCACAGTGCTGTGCTTCTACAGGAGACAACTGGAATACATCACAGTGATGTGTTTCTACAGGAGACAACTGGAATACATCACAGTGCTGTGTTTCTACAGGAGACAAGTGGAATACATCACAGTGCTGTGTTTCTACAGGAGACAACTGGAATACCTCACAGTGCTGTGTTTCTAGAGGAGACAACTGGAATACATCACAGTGCTGTGTTTCTACAGGAGACAACTGGAATACATCACAGTGCTGTGTTTCTACAGGAGACAACTGGAATACATCACAGTGTTGTGTTTCTACAGGAGACAACTGGAATACATCACTTCTCTGTGTTTCTACAGGAGACAACTGGAATACATCACAGTGCTGTGTTTCTACAGGAGACGACTGGAATACATCGCAGTGCTGTGTTTCTACATGAGACATCTGGAATACATCACAGTGCTGTGTTTCTACAGGAGACAACTGGAATACATCACTTCTCTATGTTTCTACAGGAGACAACTGGAATACATCACAGTGTTGTGTTTCTACAGGAGACAACTGGAATACATCACAGTGTTGTGTTTCTACAGGAGACAACTGGAATACATCACAGTGTTGTGTTTCTACAGGAGACAACTGGAATACATCACAGTGCTGTGTTTCTACATGAGACATCTGGAATACATCACAGTGCTGTGTTTCTACAGGAGACAACTGGAATACATCACTTCTCTATGTTTCTACAGGAGACAACTGGAATACATCACAGTGTTGTGTTTCTACAGGAGACAACTGGAATACATCACAGTGTTGTGTTTCTACAGGAGACAACTGGAATACATCACAGTGCTGTGTTTCTACAGGACACAACTGGAATACATCACAGTGCTGTGTTTCTACAGGAGACAACTGGAATACATCACAGTGCTGTGTTTCTACAGGAGACAACTGGAATACATCACAGTGCTGTGTTTCTACAGGAGACAACTGGAATACATCACAGTGTTGTGTTTCTACTGGAGACAACTGGAATACATCACTTCTCTGTGTTTCTACAGGAGACAACTGGAATACATCACTTCTCTGTGTTTCTACAGGAGACAACTGGAATACATCACAGTGCTGTGTTTCTATAGGAGACAACTGGAATACATCACAGTGCTGTGTTTCTACAGGAGACAACTGGAATACATCACAGTGCTGTGTTTCTACAGGAGACAACTGGAATACATCACTTCTCTATGTTTCTACAGGAGACAACTGGAATACATCACAGTGTTGTGTTTCTACAGGAGACAACTGGAATACATCACAGTGTTGTGTTTCTACAGGAGACAACTGGAATACATCACAGTGCTGTGTTTCTACAGGACACAACTGGAATACATCACAGTGCTGTGTTTCTACAGGAGACAACTGGAATACATCACAGTGCTGTGTTTCTACAGGAGACAACTGGAATACATCACAGTGCTGTGTTTCTACAGGAGACAACTGGAATACATCACAGTGTTGTGTTTCTACTGGAGACAACTGGAATACATCACTTCTCTGTGTTTCTACAGGAGACAACTGGAATACATCACTTCTCTGTGTTTCTACAGGAGACAACTGGAATACATCACAGTGCTGTGTTTCTATAGGAGACAACTGGAATACATCACAGTGCTGTGTTTCTACAGGAGACAACTGGAATACATCACAGTGCTGTGTTTCTACAGGAGACAACTGGAATACATCACAGTGTTGTGTTCTACAGGAGACAACTGGAATACCTCACAGTGCTGTGTTTCTACAGGAGACAACTGAAATACATCACAGTGTTGTGTTCTACAGGAGACAACTGGAATACATCACAGTGTTGTGTTTCTAGAGGAGACAACTGGAATACATCACTTCTCTATGTTTCTACAGGAGACAAATGGAATACATCACAGTGCTGTGTTTCTACAGGAGACAACTGGAATACATCACTTCTCTGAGTTTCTACAGGAGACAACTGGAATACATCACAGTGCTGTGTTTCTACAGGAGACAACTGGAATACATCACAGTGCTGTGTTCTACAGGAGACAACTGGAATACATCACAGTGTTGTGTTTCTACAGGAGACAACTGGAATACCTCACAGTGCTGTGTTTCTACAGGAGACAACTGGAATACATCACAGTGCTGTGCTTCTACAGGAGACAACTGGAATACATCACAGTGATGTGTTTCTACAGGAGACAACTGGAATACATCACTTCTCTGTGTTTCTACAGGAGACAACTGGAATACATCACAGTGCTGTGTTTCTACAGGAGACAACTGGAATACATCACAGTGCTGTGTTTCTACAGGAGACAACTGGAATACATCACAGTGTTGTGTTTCTACAGGAGACAACTGGAATACATCACAGTGCTGTGTTTCTACAGGAGACAACTGGAATACATCACAGTGCTGTGTTTCTACAGGAGACGACTGGAATACATCACAGTGCTGTGTTTCTACATGAGACATCTGGAATACATCACAGTGCTGTGTTTCTACAGGAGACAACTGGAATACATCACTTCTCTATGTTTCTACAGGAGACAACTGGAATACATCACAGTGTTGTGTTTCTACAGGAGACAACTGGAATACATCACAGTGTTGTGTTTCTACAGGAGACAACTGGAATACATCACAGTGTTGTGTTTCTACAGGAGACAACTGGAATACATCACTTCTCTATGTTTCTACAGGAGACAACTGGAATACATCACAGTGCTGTGTTTCTACAGGAGACAACTGGAATACATTACTTCTCTATGTTTCTACAGGAGACAACTGGAATACATCACAGTGTTGTGTTTCTACAGGAGACAACTGGAATACATCACAGTGTTGTGTTTCTACAGGAGACAACTGGAATACATCACAGTGCTGTGTTTCTACAGGAGACAACTGGAATACATCACAGTGCTGTGTTTCTACAGGAGACAACTGGAATACATCACAGTGCTGTGTTTCTACTGGAGACAACTGGAATACATCACAGTGTTGTGTTCTACAGGAGACAACTGGAATACATCACAGTGCTGTGTTTCTACAGGAGACAACTGGAATACATCACTTCTCTATGTTTCTACAGGAGACAACTGGAATACATCACAGTGATGTACACGTGTGTGTGTGTGTGTTGTTTGTCCGTGTGTGTGTGTGTGTGTGTGTGTGTGTGTGTGTGTGTGTGTGTGTGTGTGTGTGTGTGTGCGTGCGTGCGTGCGTGCGTGCGTGCGTGCGTGCGTGTGTGTGCCTGTGTGTGTATTTTGTTTGTATACCTACTGGTTATTATGATAATCAATCTATCACCCACGAGGAATGACTGGCTTTGTTTAAAACCTGCGCAAGGTGTGGTAGGAAGCCAACGCTGCCCTAGTGTCTATGCAGCACACTACATTTGACTGCGGCCATGTGGGAGTGTAGTGCACTACATTTGACCGCGGCCCTGTGGGAGTGTAGTGCACTACAAAGGGAATACGGGTGTAATGTAAGACCGCGAGGTATGTGATTTGATTGACAGCTTGATCCTGAGTAGGGTTCCACATCTAAACAATAACATCAACAACACAGTATGAAAACAAACTAACAAACAAACAAACAAACACAGCACAACAAGGACCTTCTGTATCAACAAGATCAGTATGACGGTAAAACAACGGCTGTAGTCCAAAATAGCAGTCTATTCCCTTAATAGGGCACTACTTGTGGCCCAAGGGCCCTCAGGGTATAGGGTACCATTTGTGACCGTCCCAGAACCATCTCAACAACAGCAGGGGAAGCTGCAGAATGCTCGTGATGTAAGGTCTGATTGGCATCCAAAACACATCACATGACGTCTGCCGTAACGTCTCAGAACAGCTCCGCTCCTGTCTCATTGGTTGCCACTACATGTTGTAGAGTATGATGCGTAAAATGTATTGTATTGATTACTTGATACTAAGATAGCAGCGTATTGATCGTATGTTACTGAGACACACAGCAGTGACATTACAGACAGCGTTAATATATATGTGTGTGTGTACCGTAAAGCTGGTGTCGACAGTATAGCTGTCCCAAAGCAGGAGTGGCAAGTCTCTGAATGTCCTTGAGTGGCCCAGCCAGAGCCCAGACTTGAACCAGATCGAACATCTCTGGAGAGACCTGAAAATAGCTATGCAGCAACGCTCCCCATCCAACCTGACAGAGCTTGAGAGGATCTGCAGAGAAGAATGGGAGCAACTCCCCAAATACAAGTGTGCCAAGCTTGTAGCATCATACCCAAGAAGACTCGAGACTGTAATCGCCTGCCAATGGTGCTTCAACAAAGTACTGAGTAAAGGGTCTTAATATTTGTGATATTGTAGTTTTTAATTATTTTTTACAAAAAAAAATCTAAACAGTTTTTTTGCTCTCTGCTTATGTGCTATTG
Source organism: Salvelinus fontinalis (assembly GCF_029448725.1). Lineage (NCBI taxonomy): Eukaryota > Metazoa > Chordata > Actinopteri > Salmoniformes > Salmonidae > Salvelinus > Salvelinus fontinalis. The sequence goes on from NW_026601546.1 coordinate 40,497, forward strand.
TGTGTAGATTGATGAAAGAAATGTTCAACAAAAAAAAACATGTAGAATGAGGCTGTAACTTAACACAATGCGGAAAAGGTCAAGGGGCATGAACACTTTACGAATGCCCCTGTAGTTACAGAAAGGAGAGTCACAGTTTTCTCTGAGTATAGAATGCATTTCTCACTGTCTTATTATGGAGTTCGTGGCTCCACTTTACAACCCGGAGTAGGCTGTAGGTAGTAGGGTTTAGATGTGTCCGCTGAGCTGAGCAGAGCACGCCATTTACAGTCAATAGGCCTACATCAAGTAGCCTTGATATACACTTTAGGAAAAAAAAGCATCACTCTAGCCAGCTGCTGCTCACATCCATTTCCCCTAAATCAGCTCTCTAACAGCTCCACATCCATCACCACCCCTCCTCCTCTTCCTCTTCCTCTTACAACAGGTACTGCTGTTGGACAGCTGCTCACTCTTTCAACTCTCCCCAAATCGTCAGTCGCTAACCCCTCCATGTCAGTACCCTCCTCACCATCAGACCATCCTCCTCACCATCTCACCATTCTCCTCATCATATCACCATCCTCTTCATCATCTCACCATCCTCCTCACCATCTCACCATACTCCTCATCATATCACCATCATCTTCATCATCAGACCATCCTCTTCACCATCTCACCATCCTCCTCACCATATCACCATCCTCTTCATCATATCACCATCCTCTTCAGCATCTCACCATCCTCCTCACCATCCTCCTCACCATCCTCCTCACCATCTCACCATCCTCTTCATCATATCACCATCCTCTTCATCATATCACCATCTCATTACTCTCCTCACCATCTCACCATCCTCCTCGCCATCTCACCATCATCTTCATCATCTCACCATCCTCCTCACCATCTCACCATTCTCCTCATCATATCACCATCCTCTTCATCATCTCACCATCCTCCTTACCATCTCACCATCCTCCTCATCATATCACCATCCTCCTCACCATATCACCATCTCATCACTCTCCTCACCATCTTCTTCACCATCTCACCATCCTCCTCACCATATCACCATCTCATCACTCTCCTCACCATCTTCTTCACCATTTTACCAACCTCTCACTGCTCCCCTCTCTTCCCCTGCACTCCACTTCATTACCTATGTGGCTCCAGTCCTTCTCCTTTACTCCCCACTTCTCCCCCAACGTCCATTGAGGCTTATTTTCTGGGCTATTCCCTCCCTCCTTCCCGAAGTCTTCTTCGCTCTCTCTGTCCTCCTTCTCCTCCTCATCTCCTCCCTCCCTCCATTGCTCATCTCCTCCTGGCCTGACAGTGTGACCATGTCAATATTACAATAATTCCACTTCTCTCATGTTCCCTCTCCTCCTCCTCCTCCACCTCCACCTCCTTAACACCATCCCTATCTCCCTCTCCTCCCTCTCCTCCTTCTCCTCCTCCACCTCCTCCTCCTCCTTAACACCATCCCTATCTCCCTCTCTCCCTCTCCTCATCCTCCACCTCCTTCACTCCATCCCTCTCTCCCTCTCCTCCTCCTCCTCCTCCTCCACCTTAACACCATCCCTCTCCCCCTCTCCTCCTCCTCCACCTCCACCTCATCCACCTTAACACCATCCCTCTCTCCCTCTCCTCCTCCTCCTTAACACCATCCCTCTCCCCCTCTCCTCCTCCTCTACCTCCACCTCATCCACCTTAACTCCATCCCTCTCTCCCTCTCCTCCTCCTCCTCATCCACCTTAACACCATCCCTCTCCCCCTCTCCTCCTCCGCCACCTCATCCACCTTAACTCCATCCCTCTCTCCCTCTCCTCCTCCTCCTCCTCCTCCTCCTCCTCCTCCTCCCTCTCCTCCCTCTCCTCCTCCTCCTCCTCCTCCTCCACCTCCACCTCCTTAACACCATCCCTCTCTCCCTCTCCTCCTCCCTCTCCTCCTCCTCCTCCTCCTCCTCCTCCACCTCCACCTCCACCTCCTTAACACCATCCCTATCTCCCTCTCCTCCCTCTCCTCCTTCTCCTCCTCCACCTCCTCCTCCTCCACCTCCTTAACACCATCCCTATCTCCCTCTCTCCCTCTCCTCCTCCTCCACCTCCTTCACTCCATCCCTCTCTCCCTCTCCTCCTCCTCCTCCTCCTCCTCCTCCTCCACCTTAACACCATCCCTCTCCCCCTCTCCTCCTCCTCCACCTCCACCTCATCCACCTTAACACCATCCCTCTCTCCCTCTCCTCCTCCTCCTCCTCCTTAACACCATCCCTCTCCCCCTCTCCTCCTCTCCTCCTCCTCCACCCTATCCACCTTAACTCCATCCCTCTCTCCCTCTCCTCCTCCTCCTCATCCACCTTAACACCATCCCTCTCCCCCTCTCCTCCTCCTCCACCTCATCCACCTTAACTCCATCCCTCTCTCCCTCTCCTCCTCCTCCTCCTCCTCCTCCTCCTCCTCCTCCTCCTCCTCCTCCTCCTCCTCCTCCTCCTCCCTCTCCTCCCTCTCCTCCTCCTCCTCCTCCTCCTCCTCCTCCTCCACCTCCACCTCCTTAACACCATCCCTCTCTCCCTCTCCTCCTCCCTCTCCTCCTCCTCCTCCTCCTCCTCCTCCTCCACCTCCACCTCCACCTCCTTAACACCATCCCTCTCTCCCTCTCCTCCTCCTCCTCCCTCTCCTCCTCCTCCTCCTCACTCTCCTCCTCCACCTCCTCCTCCTCCACCTCCTTAACTCCATCCCTCTCTCCCTCTCCTCCTCCTCTTCCTCACTCTCCTCCTCCTCCACCTCCTCCTCCTCCTCCTCCACCTCCTTAACTCCATCCCTCTCTCCCTCTCCTCCTCCTCCTCCTCCACCTCCTTAACTCCATCCCTCTCTCCCTCTCCTCCTCCTCCTCCTCCACCTCCGTAACTCCATCCCTCTCTCCTTTCCTCGTGTCCTGTCAGAGTGAATGTGTTAGTGTGTCCATCAGCACTAGGATAATAACCCAGCCACTGTGACAGCTGGGTCATTCTCACAAAACTGACATTTGACCAACAACATATTTTTTTTTTTTTACCAACAAAATGTGTCCTCTGGGATCCCTGAGATTAGGATCTGTACTGATCTATTTCATACTTACTATTATGTTTTCCTGATCAGATATCAAGTGTTTTACCTTCAATTTCCACACAATTATCTTTACTGTTATGGTCCAGAAAAAGTAAGAAACAAATAAATGTAATTGCTCCCTGAAAAAAAAAGGCCTGAGTTAAATATAACATTAAAAAATTATATATAAAAAAAAAAAAAAAAAATGAAAAGAAATCTGACTTTTTCCCAATTTGATCGTTTTATCCGTTTCGGTAATGAGGCCAAGTGGGGTAAAGAGGCTGTATGAGAACAACAACCTCATTCTGACAGAATATAAATAAAGACATGTTAACTTCTACTACATGTCTAGATGACGGCTAAAGGAAGTTGAAAAACGGGGACGGTAATGAGACGCGTGTAAACAGACACTGTGTTTGTATCACATAAATATTATAGTTTAATGTAAACTTCAAGTAGTACACCATTATTTTTTATGATTCATGGACAAACTACCAGCAACATATTTTGTGTTTTATTTAAAAATGTTTTGTTTTTTCTAAAGTAAACTTGTATTAAATTACTCAAGATTTTAATCGGGACTCATTTCAATAATGAGAATTTGTGGTTAAAAATGTTAAATGTATTTCACATAAGACACATGTTAGTCCTCAAAATAATAGTTGATTTTTGCAGATGCATCAAGGTTTTTAACTCAATTTGCTATCACATTTTTTCAGATAATCATCAGCTCGGAGAGGGGGGAAGAGGAGGGGAGGAGAGGGGGAGAGGAGGACAGCTAGGAGAGGAGGGGAGGAGAGGGGGAGAGGAGGACAGCTAGGAGAGGAGGGGAGGAGAGCGGGAGAGGAGGACAGCTAGGAGAGGAGGGGAGGAGAGGGGGAGAGGAGGACAGCTAGGAGAGGTGGAGAGGAGAGGGGGAGAGGAGGAGAAGAAAGAGGGAGAGGAGGGGAGGAGAGGGGAACAGCTAGGAGAGGAGGGGAGGAGAGAAGGACAGCTAGGAGAGGAGGGGAGGAGAGGAGGACAGCTAGGAGAGGAGGGGAGGAGAGGAGGACAGCTAGGAGAGGAGGGGAGGAGAGAAGGACAGCTAGGAGAGGAGGGGAGGAGAGGAGGACAGCTAGGAGAGGAGGGGAGGAGAGGAGGACAGCTAGGAGAGGAGGGGAGGAGAGAAGGACAGCTATGAGAGGGGGAGAGGAGGAGAGGAGAGGAGGAGAGGAGAGAGGGAGAGGAGGGGAGGAGAGAAGGACAGCTAGGAGATGAGGGAGAGGATGAGCGGAGACAGGTAGGGGAAGGGTTAGGTTGTGAGGTAGAGTAAAGGTATGTGACTGTCACAGTGTACAGAGGGACAGAGATTAACTTCTATTTTTCTCCACTGTTATTGAACCACTTGCCTCCAGCGAGTGAATGCATTGTGTATATCCAGTTTGTTAGCAACGATCTACAATCGATTACACCCTTATCTCTCTGTCTCTGTCTGATGGTGTAACTAAAACAAGCAGCAGGCAGGACAGACTCTCAGGGTCATCTATCACCCCAGTGGCATACAGATGCGTGTGAAACCGACAAAACATGCACGAACACAGAGGGCACACAGACACACACACACACACACACACACACACACACACACACACACACACACACACACACACACACACACACACACACACACACACACACACACACACACACACACACACACACACACACACACACAGAGGGCAAACACAAAAACACACACCTCAGCGGCATACTGATAGGTGAGAAAAGCCAGTCACAGGTAAACAATCTGTCAGGGCAAAGCCTGCTGAGAGACAGAGAGGGAGGGAGGGAGGGAGGGAGGGAGGGAGGGAGGGAGGGAGGGAGGGAGGGAGGGAGGGAGGGAGGGAGAGAGGGAGGGAGACTGAAAGAGATGGAGAGACAGACAGAGAGAGAGAGTGAGATAGAGAGAGCGAGAGAGCTAGAGAGGGAGAGAGAGAGAGAGAGGGAGGGAGGGAGACAGAAAGAGACAGAAAGAGAGAGAGATATATAAGGGGGGATGGAGGGAGACAGAAAGAGAGGGAGAGAGAGACAGAGAGAATGAGACAG